>NC_061860.1:24414421-24421921 GCF_019202785.1 Penaeus chinensis
CAGATCAAAATAGACGTGCTAGACATCAAAGGTCATATAGCACTATGGAAAGGTGCAGTAGTGAAAAGGGTAAAGTGGGGGGGTTAACTGATGATTAAATGTGCTGCACGTCAGAAGTCATTTAGTAGTTCAGGATAGTATGACATTGAAATGGGCAAAGAGAGGGTGATTAGTTCAAAGTTGTCAAAGGAAGTGTGGGATTCTGCAAGGATGTCCGTAGGGTAAGGAAGGGATTAGCAAAAGAAAGGGGGTTTAAGGGAAGGAGGTTGTGATAAAGAATCGCACGTGTATCTAGGGGGAAGCGGTAGGGATAGAGGGGAAGACAGGGGGGTAATGCAGATGAAGCAGGAGGGAATGGGATGTATTGGGAGGAGGGGGTGAAGGGGGAACATCAATAGGAGGAGGATGGATATCAGCAGTTACTTTGAGTGTAGAGGGAAAGGGAACAGAGAGATTGGACTATGGATGCGGAGTGGGCATGTTATCTAGTTTTTAATGTCTTTCGAGAGTTTCAGAAGTGGATTTTGGTTGGGGAGGTCTAAAAAACAAAGGTTTTCTTATGAAGGGGAGAGGAGGAGACAACTGTGGTAGAAGATGAGGTGGATTGTTTGCTACGGGTAGAGCGAAGAAGGAGAGGGATAGGTGTCGGGGCAGTGGAAGAGATTGGAGTGTCCGGAATTAGAATTGCAAAAGAGTTTGATTGGGAGAGGAGGCGGGTAGAAGTGAAAACGTAAGATAGAGGACAAATAGATGGCTGGACCAAAGACAGTATTCGAAAGGTGGGGGTAGTAGAAGGACGATAACGTGTGGAAGAGGGAGTAGTGTTGAAAGCGGTATTACTGCTTAGAGGTGGACAATAAGGCTGCAGAGTAAGAATACGGCAGGAGGGGTAGTTGGTGAAGAAAGCTTTGGGGTGGAGGATATAAAATGCGAGGATGTTGGGGAGGAGGAATATTTTCTGGAGGTTGAGTAATGGCCTGGGTGGATGATTTGGACTGGGCTGAGGTGATAGTAGACGTTGAGGAGGGGGTAGTAGTACCAGTGCTCATAGTCGTGGTCGAAGGAGAGCCTGGGGTCGGGAAACCGGAAGATGATAAAAGGGCAGGCCTCTTTGCCCCTAATGGGAGTACAAAATCTTCATTACTGGTCATTGTAAGCCTGGAGTATATTGGGGAGAGAAACACTCCATCCCTCAGGGTCCCCTTGAGATAAGGGCTAGACAACTAAACATGGGTAGAATGAGTTGGAGAAGAGAAAGAAATGGAAGGGGATGAAGAAAATGGCAAAATAAATTGAGTCGAGGGTGAGGCTCAAGGCAGGTGTGATCCCCACTAATGGGTCCAACTCTCCGTCTCATAAGCCAACAGGCAAGGGACTAATACATGTGTGTGTGTGTGTGTGTATGTGTATGTGTATGTGTGTGTGTGTGTGTATGTGTGTGTGTGTGTGTGTGTGTGTGTGTGTGTGTGTGTGTGTGTGTGTGTGTGTGTGTGTGTGTGTGTGTGTGTGTGTGTGTGTGTGTGATGATATACATACATTATACATATATATATATATATATATATATATATATATATATATATATATATATATTTTCATATATATACCCATCCACTCCCTTTGAGGAATATGCTGGATCCACCGCTGCATATCTCAAATCGTGTTTTCGATACACTTACCATCTTTAGGGAACAAGCAGGTCTTCGCAGTGGATTCTCATCAATCGACCACATCCACACAAACAAAAGAAGCAAGAAAAAACAAATGAATGTAGGCTAAGCTTTGGTATAATATTCATCGATTACAGACATCAGGAGGGAGTATTAGATGCAATTCATAAACAAGGAATAGTGGTCTAAAGTGGGATATACGAAGTGGAACATCGGTCATCCCAGCTCAATGGAAAAATCAATAAAATTGCAATTACAAAATAATGTTAGGCAGGGTGATAACACTTAGCCAAAATGGGTTACCGCTCACACAGAGGTAGAATTATGGGAAAGAGGGTCGAGTATTCAACTAATTAAAGATTTGTAGACGATATACCTTTCCATGCATCTGATTGAGCTGCTTCCCAAGTAAATATGGCTAAAACTCCCCCTACTTTTCAGCGGAAGCTTAACAACTGAAGTTTAAGAGCTTATGTTGTTAAGCAACATAAGCAACGTGTTCTGGGCACCAGTGGTAAGGGGAGACAGACTCTCAAATGTGGATTTAATATGTAACTCTGGTATGGACTTTCTATCCGAAGGTCAAGGAGTCCCTGATAATTTTGGGTGCACATTTCCCCATCAAAATCATTTTCTGGGTTTTCATAATCATAAAATGACCAATGGGATGTGCTCAAGTGATAGTTATAAAAAATGCTGAGCACGTGCTATAAGTTTATCAACACGTAGAACTAGAGATCATATAATTGTTTTTTTCGATTCAGTAGGAGATGTCGGAACAAGCAGAGAGAGAAAAAAATACATATATATCGCATAAATGGGAAGTCCTATTGAAAAATTGTTTACATATTTTTTTGTTTTTGTAATCTTACTATTCTCTCCATTTTTGTGCCCTTTAAAAATAATCTTGTAAAGCACAGTAGTGCATTAAATATCTGTCTCATATTTAAAAGAAAAAAACTAGGAAAGTTTTCACTACATTTTAAAAAATAGTGGTTATAGCTGTTTTAAATATTCAGGATCGAAATTCCAAAAAGTTCCACAGAAAATACACATCTTCGACTGTTCAAACATTAATTTATAATTCTTTAAACTCAGTGCTCTATATAGATCTTTAAACTTTAACCTCTAATTTCCAGTAAAGGATCAAATCTAGAAATGGATGTATTTCTTGTTTCTGGAAACAGTCATGTTTAAGTAGATGGAACTGGAATTTGTGATTGAATTAAAAGGTGCATTTGTGGCTACACCGCTTAACTGTTCAAGTTCAGTGCTAATGTCCGCCCTTTTGTTTGGAAAAAAATATTATCAGCTTCTCTACATTTAACCTTTAAGTCATTGTCCAAATTTCAATAATTTTATATCTATGAAAATTCTAGATCTAGATTCTAGGGCAACAGAAGATTAGCATAAAATTTAGATAGAGGTAGGTTTCTGTAGACCTCCTCGAAAGAATTTCCTTACTCTTCCCTTCCCACTCCACTTCATGGAAACAAGTCAGAATTACTGAATCACCTTCACTTCACTAATGCTCCAATAATCATAGGAAAACCCTTACAACTCATAAAGCCTGGGCATATCAAGTTGGTGCCAAATATCAGTACATAGAGGTGTTTTCCAAAGACAAATTTGGTGACAAACGTCTTTAATAATTATTAGATACAACTTCTTTTTACATATTTCAGCTCTGTTAACCATGCACCCAAAAGTATAGCTACAATTTAAATGAAGATTGTTGATATATTTGACAAATATTTTATTTTAAACATGGTCATTGCAGTAAATTTTGGAAGACAAAATAGTAAAACCATTAATTGTTTCCGGTAAGGTTTTAGAAAAAAAAGTTTCCAAGACGTTATAAACAACACCAACAGAAGTGTGAAAAGTAAAAAAAAAAATTGACTGTTTCTTGTGTCTGCCTATTGCAAACACTCATATTACCATAAGGTGCTTATAGCACTTATAGCATATTTTGAAGTTACATGAAGATAATTAAAGGGGCTATTCATAAAAGTACTATATATAATGGCTACTTATGTATGCCAAAATAGTAACATTTATAAATATTATGCTGGGACAGGGTATTATGCTTTTTTTCAGATAAAATTATTTCTCATATATATTCTTTCCATGCAATTCTGATAAATTTTGCCCAGAACTGAATGAGATGCTAACAGACTATTCTTACCTAAGAGCCTATGAAAATATGCAGTATATTTCATTGTGTTAATTTTCAAGGCTAACAAAAAAAAAAATCCTACAGAAAAATTATCTGAAAATTGTAACCATAATCAAATGAAAAATACAGAGTAACAAATCTGATCTGTTTGACTCATGACATGTATCCAGTTTACAAGTCCACTTCTACCAGATGCAATCACTTTCCAAAAAGACTCACTTTTAAATGTACATGCAATACAGTTTCAGTTCAGATTTGTTCCATTGTATTCTATAAAATACACTCAAAGGAACCATTCAACATCACAATACCTCACTCTTTCTCTCACAGAAACACACACAAACACAAATAACATAGACACTGCCACATGCTTACATACATAAATGATGATAATTATTAAAATAAAATTCATCAGGCATGTCAGTATCAGTTAGTGAAAATTACTTCTCTGCACTTAAAAATCATACACAATTACATAACATTAACGTAAATATATGTACACATGTAGAGTGAGTGTGAGTGTGAGTATGAGTGAATGTGCGTATGTGTGCACGTACATGTGCATATGCAATACACACTTGTCACCCCCTCCCTCCTTGTCTGTCTATCTGTCTACACTCATTCACTCACTCACTCACTCACTCACTCACTTACACTATAGTCAAGAGATTAACGAAATAGTATATAAGGTAATTAGCCTGAGGAAATCAAACTGGATAAATGAAGTGCAATGATGGAGGCCCTAATATATTTACAAAACAACATGCAACTTACAAAGCTTTATTATTTGGTATCAATAATTTCTACAGGTCACTACATTTTTTTTTAGGCTTTTTAAAGGGGGATATATTAGTTGATAAATTCAGAATATCAACTCCGATGATTTTTAAAATATACAGGAATTAATTGACAAAAGTATATTTTCAATTTGGGTAATAGTTGAAAAGAAATGACTGACCATTTTATTCACACTACATTATTATGACAAACTCAGCAATCATACAACTGATAAGGGAAAGGGAGAAAATTAAGACATGCCTATTTAGAAGTACTTTCATTATCCTCTAAAAGTACTTGGGTTATTTAAAGTCTGGATTCCTTCTCTTCCCAAAATTCTTAAAATGCTGTATTAATAATCACAACTTTGTACATTCAGGAAGAAGTCCTACAAGTGTCTATGGACAACTTCCGTCTAGTGGTGAAATGGCTGCATTTTAAGTACACTACATGAACAACTAAAACTAAGAGCTGAAGCTTAATCCATTGAGCCTCTGCACGGGGTTCAATATATTTACATGACATCAACTGAGGGTGGGGGAGAGGGGCAGGGGGATATAGGGAATGGGGGTCAGAGTTATGATAAGAGGGAAAACAATTTTTTTTTTTTTTTTTTTCTAACTTCCATTTCTTTACACAATTAAAAAAAAAAATCTTTCCATCATCAACAACAAATGTGAACAGATATTTGAGAGGATTCTGAACAAGCTGGGCGTTAAGATCACCAGAATCATCACTAGGAACTTGGAAGGTGCATTACCTTCTCCTTTGTCTCCCTTTCTTTGTCTGCCTCAAGCTTTTCAATCTGTCTCTGCAGTTCTGCAACCTGTTCCATCAAGACGG
The DNA here is from genome assembly GCF_019202785.1 of Penaeus chinensis. Classification (NCBI taxonomy): domain Eukaryota; kingdom Metazoa; phylum Arthropoda; class Malacostraca; order Decapoda; family Penaeidae; genus Penaeus; species Penaeus chinensis. The sequence continues at coordinate 24,419,891 of NC_061860.1, forward strand.
ATTTCTTTTCCTTCAATCTCGCTATCAAATGATCGTTGGAATAACTAGCAGGTGTCTCTTGCTGTGAGTGAATTAAGGCCCCAAATGATGATATATCACTTTCCTCAGAATGTAAAGTAAATTGCACATATTGACTTGAATGCTCTAATTTATCTACACTGCCTCTTGAAAAGTCGTTGCGTAAATGTGACATTTCTTTCTGAATAGCTAATGAGTTCGTCTTCGTGGTGTGGCTCATACGCAGGCTGATACCTAAGGGTTCTAATGGCATCTCGACATACAGGGAAGATGTCAGAATGTCGGTTGCAGAAGGTCGCTTCGTTGGGTCTAGTTCGGTAAGCTTCAATATCCAGGGAGCCTGAAAAGGAGGAATGTAAAAATAAAAAAGAAAAAGAACTTCATAATGGATAAGATAAATGGCGACAATTGAGAAATTTTCTATGAAAAATTATATAAAAAATAAAAATAAAATAAATATAATAAATTTGAAGTATATGACAAAGCATTGAACATGATACTGAATTTAATAAATAAGCAATAGGGGTAATGCCAGACACAGCCTTACTCTTACTCCTACTAGAGCTGGGGTCATGGAACTTTTGCAGCTCAAGCTCCAAACCATATACAGTTTACCCATTTTGATCTTATGTCTATTCTGTGTGCTCTAGCTACAAATACATCAATATTCATAGCACTAGTAAAAAATATGTTTTTCCCGCCAATTCAAATCACATAAGGTCACAAGTTTTACTAATTGACTCCTTGGTGGCTAAGCACTAGCTGAGCCATCTATGTGCAGTGACATTTCACAATAACATAGAAAATAAGCACAGCATTTTCCCCATTTTTTATTTATTTCCCCCGGCGGCATTGGGTTAATGTGGTGTTACTATAATGCATGCATTACATTTTATACTGTATTTTATAAGGTCCTCTCATGTCCAGACATAACATGCCCTGGGGAATTGCCTGAAGGAGAATATGGTGTGCAATGATCTGAATGGCTACTGTTTGACATAAAAGGGGCAATATTTTGTACAAAATTATTTGCTTGCTATCCCTAATTTCTAGGCTAATTCATCTATTCCTGTACCTTGACTCAACCCCAGTCTTAGAATATACAATACCATTTTGTTATTCAAATTAGGAACAAAAAGTTCTATAAGCAACAACTCACAACATGGCGACCTCCAAAAACACTTTTAACCCAGTAAAAATACATACTATGTCCGGCCAGTGCAAAAGGACTTCCTTATCCAAGACCCTTTGCATTTTGAGGGCTTCTATTGTATGGATTCTCTCTGACATTGTTGTGAAGGACTGGAATAGCTCCAGAAGAATGATGCCCAAGTTGTGCATGTCACTCTGGAAAAAAATATATTGAGTATATTCTCTCTCTCCCAGTCTGTATGTGTTTCAGCCTGTCTGCTATTTCATAAGTAAACACTTCATTGCATATGTCTAAAATAATCCTTTACTAACACTTTTTTTTAAATGATGGTAAATGAAACTCTACTTCATATAAACAAACAGAATAAACAAATTATTGATACTTGAATTACCTTAACTCCATAGTTTCCTCCTGTTTTCAATTCTGGCGCTGCATATAAAGGAGTGCCAACACCTGTAGATTTAGGAGTATGTTCCGAAATAGGCATAAGGGATGATTCAGTGGGTATTAATCTTGAAGACTGTTCATATAAAACTGTTTCAGATAATTGTCGTGCCAAACCGAAGTCTCCAAGCTGAAGGGTTCCCCCACCTTGTGAGAAAAATATATTTGCCGGCTGGAAGACAGGTAGATTTGGCATTATTATTCAAATTGCATTAGTGGCCCAATAATTTGTATACATTCATAAAGTAATTTTTTAAATCTATCTATCTATCTAAAAGTGAGTGAGAGAGAGAATGAGAGCATGAGTGAGAGAGAGAATGAGAGCATGAGAGCATGAGTGAGAGAGAGAATGAGAGCATGAGAGCATGAGTGAGAGAGAGAATGAGAGCATGAGTGAGAGAGAGAATGAGAGCATG
>NC_061860.1:24429421-24436921 GCF_019202785.1 Penaeus chinensis
AATCAGCAGGATTACTGGTAAGTTACTCCATTATAAATACAAAACAATCATTAACCCTAAATCCATCTTTACCTTCATCATCACTACCATGGCCCTTAGCTTCTTCCCTTGTTCTTAAGGCTTTTTTCACTGTCTTATCAAAGCCTTCAAAATCCACTTCTTCCCTGGGAAGAAGTTCCACAGTCATGTCACCAACATCAAGGTCAGTATGGTTGATTGATCGTCTCGCTGTCTCACATCCGTGACTCTGCCTCCTTAGGTCACAAGATATGAGTGACTGTTGGGATTTTTGGATTTTGGTTTGATACTTTTCACCAACAATTGTTTTAACTTTTTGTAGATGTAAAAGGGCTTCTTGTGCATCAAATGCCCTGTTCTCCAACCTTTCATTGTAGTCTGCCAACAGTGCCAAAACATAAGTTGAAGGTTCTTTGGAGGGGAGAGCTTCAGTCTCTGCATCTCCTCGGTTGATGTCCTTGTCTTCCCCCATCACCTCCACGGTTTGCTCCTTATCCTGGTCAATGAATACTGGGATGTCTGCCTCACATATTGCTGCTCTTACTCTGGTTTCTGCTGCTTGCCGATTTTGCTGGAGTTTCAAAACTGGGAGGAGCAGTGGCCATCCATGCCTGATAGCAGCAGTAATAATCTTCTTCCACACAAGAGAGAGAAGGTCCATGGCCTGCTTAATCTTGAAGATTTGCCGAAGCAATTTCACCATTTGTGTGGCAGGTGCATCTGACAACTCTCGAAAATCTGGCAGCTCCACTGCATCGGGTGAATCTGATTCATCCAAGACTGAAGGATTTATTAAAATTACTTTGGGTGATTGAAAATTACTAAAAACAGAAATCACTGTGAGGAAATTAATTATTCTGGCAAATATGATGGATTGGCACATTAACCCTAGTTACTCAGATGATGTGACCATCAAGTCATGAAGAATTTTGTTTGGTGGGGCTGGTGATGTGAACATGTTGCCACGGAGAAAATTTGCAGATGGAATTTGCCATCACAAGAATTTCACCTTTAAGGTCAGAGTGACAGGAATGACTCTCCACAAGTGCACTAGACTCCTGGAGGGCAATTAGTTTCAGTAAGCATTTAGGAAGAGGCTTTTGCATTATTTTCATAAATAAACTAGAGTAGATGGTACCATCTGTGAGCCAAGACTGGTAGAGTGCTGGCTCCATTGAGGATGCTATTTCCATGCTCAGGATCCTATTCCTGATGCTAAACCTGGCGCAGCCATTACTAACCTAAGATCATGGTAGGGTTTTCCACCTATTGCATATCCTGAAATCATTAATGTAAGAGGGTCGGTCCCCAATGGACATACATTAACCCATTGCAGCCAGGGACAATGAATAAAGGATGGTGAATATGCTGTGCTCATTTTTTATATTTTTTGTGAAATGTCTCTACACATAGATGGCTCTGTCTTACCTGATTTCACCTTTCCTTGAATTGGTGGGAAAATGTATTTTTTACTAGTGCTATGAATATCGATGGTGTTATTTTTATTGTAAACATTATAATTACTATAATGTTATAAACATTAGTAATAGCAATATAAGTTAACGTAAAATATTCTCGAAAATTAAAGAAAAGGGTGAACGGGTGAGACAGGCAGTACTTGTAATTGACTCATTGGTGACTTAGTACAAGAGTAGCCATCTATGTGTAAAAACCATTAAACAAGTAAACTCACAGTGGGCATGGCATCGCATGCCCGTCGGCAATGGGTTAAGGTCCTTAAACCAACTTCAGTGAAAATAAGGTATAGATTTTGATATATTACATCTTTTATATAAGCTTTGAGCAATTAACACAAACTAGATTCTTCACTTACAAAAATAACAAAGAAAAAATTGTAATTGCTATGATTTAGCATGCATCAACTAGGAAATATTCTAACAGAACATAGAATCATACAGCCTTATTCAATTATCACAGCAAATGATTTTCCAAGTTGTAACTTATCTTGCATAAGAGCTATTAACCCCTATGATCTAGATAACGTGTCCATCACGTCAAGAAAAAAATTAGCTAGAGGAGTGGATGACAGGAACATCCAGTGATGGGAAGAGGGCTAGAGTGACGGGAACTCACTGTCATGAGAATATCGGCTGAAGGCCAAGGAGATAGGAATGACTTGCCGCGAGTCCACAAAGCTCTTGGAGGGTAATTTGACTCAGTGGGCATTTAGGAAAGGGTTTTTGCATTATTACCATTTGTAAATGAGTGTGGAATGTATCATCTGTGAACTATGACTGGAAGAGCACCAGCTACAGGGAGGATGCTATTTCCATGCTTAGGATCCTATTCCTGCCTACCGTAATTGGCAATACAGGTTGTATTACCAAGAATGGAGTATTGCGAATAAAATTTAAAATGACAAAAATAACAAAATATATCTGATTGTTATCATTATTGCATTGAGTTACAGATTACCTAAAGACAAATATTGACATTGGAACATGGCAAAAAAAGCTATAACACTTATACAGAAAAAGAGAAAATAACACTGCAAAGGGGAGGCATGGAGTCTTGTCACTACACACGAGTGTTCGTGTATGTCTAGCCTATAAGCAACACAACCATCAGAATGTCCACCTAATGCCCAGATTTTGGGTCACATGTGGGCAGTGAAATACCCAGATCCAATGAGTTAGTAGGAACAAAAAAATTTCACACTTATGAAGATTCATACATCAATCATCTGGCAATGCCTTCACTCTCCAAACAGCATAGAAAGAAAATGAAAATGAGTCCATAAAAATAGAGAGAGAGAGATGGAAAAAAAAAATCACTTACCAGGTATGGGTGCAAAGGAGGATACTGGCTGAATCCGCTGTATGGCCTCTCTGACCCTTAACGGTACATCCCTCTGCCTAGCAACGTCCAGATGAAGAGGGCGATCAGGAGGTTGGTTCAGAGGCCGGTCCATCGGTGGATTCCAATGGCTAAAGAAGGACTTCCCAGCCATGCACTCCCCTGGCGACTCTCTTCTCTCGTTGGACGCAACTTGTCGCCTTCGTCTCCAGACCATTGTGCGTTACGAGATCTTGATGGGAGATGAGAAAGCAAATGAAGGCTATCTTTTTTTGCAATATAGTTTTAACAATATCAATTTATGAGTTAGATTCATGAGTAAAGACACCAGGTTTAACAGAGGCATTCAGAATGATGGAAAAAGTCGCAGATAAAAAAAAAGGCAAGAAAGAAAAGAAAAGAATGAAAAAAAAGAAAAGCGTATTTACATTTTTTTAATCAAAGCTTTAACTTAACTTTTTGGCCCCTTGATATAAGTTCCCATATAAATGAAAATATAGAAGCAGGCACTTTTGCATCGTTGTTTTTTATTTGGTCTATGAAAGTCATCAGAACTGATATCTTATAAAAATTAATAATAATTATTATAATAATAATAATAAACTAAAAATGCTGTTCTTTGTATAGCTAATAGAGAGACTGGCCAAGTAAATCATCAATATAAAATTAACAACTTATAGAAAAGATCCTTGGTATTTATGTTAATGCTAAGCAATATCTGAAAATAAACCGCTTGTGGTTTGTTGCGTGTAGCTCTACCATGTCCATGCAAGGCAGGGACATGGCCTGCAGTGACTTTGGAAAGAGTGCACTTCTTTATCTTTATTTTACTTAGGACAGCAAGACACAAACAATGTACTTTGTTGACTTACAGGATGTTTGGCTCTTTGTTACTAAAATGTGGCAGCTTGATGATTATTCATATATTCAACAGTCAAATCAATGATAAAACCAAGTAATCACAACATCTTAAAAATAATAATTATTAAAAAAAAGACCACATGCTCATGATGCAAACACTAGCCCTGGTGGATGAAAATCTAATACTTTATTCTTTATTCCAGCAAGAATGCTCTTACATTATTTCTTTAGAATAACATCTTATGTAACATGTGATATAGTGGTTTCTTAAATGATGAATGTTTCATTTCACTTGGTCTTGATTTAAGATAAAATATAAATGTCTGCAGGAGGATTTAAGAGAAAAAAATTATCCATAAGTGTTGGATTTTTTGTTATTCCAAATGACAGCCTCAATTATATATCTCTATGGTACTCAATAATTCCATCTTCCTTTTGAAAATAAGAATGATGAAGAGTTTCAGTTTGAAATAATAACTAGACACTATCAAAAATGATAAGAAACAACTGTGACAATAATGTACCATGTAGATAAATGTACTACATTTATATATATATATATATATATATATATATATATATATATGTATATATATGTATATATATATGTATATGTATATATATGTATATATATATATATATATATGTATATATATATATATGAATATATATAAACGAATATTTATACATATATATATACAAATATATATATACATATATATACATATATATACATATATGTATACATATATATACATATATACATACATAGACATATATACATATATGTATATATGAATATAGGTAGGTAGGTAGGTAGGTAGAAAAGTGTACTAGAGGTGTGTGTGTGTAGGGGTGTGTGTGTAGGGGTGTGTGTGTAGGGGTGTGTGTGTAGGGGTGTGTGTGTGTAGGGGTGTGTGTGTAGGGGTGTGTGTGTGTAGGTGTGTGTGTGTGATGTAAGGGTGTGTGTGTGTAGGGGTGTGTGTGTAGGTGTGTGTGTGTGTAGGGTGTGTGTGTGTTGGGGTGTGTGTGTGTGTAGGTGTGTGTGTGTGTGTGTGTGTGTGTGTGTGTGTGTGTGTGTGTGTGTGTGTGTGTGTGTGTGTGTGTGTGTGTGTGTGGGTGTGGGTGTGCGTGTGCGTGTGGTGTGGGTGTGGGTGTGGGTGTGGGTGTGCGTGTGGGTGTGGGTGTGGGTGTGCGTGTGGGTGTGCGTGTGGGTGTGCGTGTGGGTGTGCGTGTGGGTGTGCGTGTGGGTGTGCGTGTGCGTGTGCGTGTGCGTGTGCGTGTGCGTGTGGGTGTGCGTGTGCGTGTGGGTGTGCGTGTGCGTGTGGGTGTGCGTGTGCGTGTGGGTGTGCGTGTGCGTGTGCGTGTGGGTGTGCGTGTGCGTGTGGGTGTGCGTGTGCGTGTGCGTGTGCGTGTGCGTGTGCGTGTGCGTGTGCGTGTGCGTGTGCGTGTGCGTGTGCGTGTGCGAGTGAGTGAGAGGATTTGAATGCATGCATAAGTGCATTTGATAAGGATAAGTCCGATATGCGAAGCTGAGCTTCGCCCGGGCTATGCCAATGAGGGGAGCCCAGCCTGTGTCGACTAATGTCGACTCGCTAACGTGTGTCAGCTGGTGCTGACTCGCCTTAGTCCTTACCCGCCGTGGTGCCCAGCCACAGCAGTGACCTCCAGGCGACAATTGCAACTTCTCGCGCCTGGGCGGGGCGCGAACCGCCGACCCCTCGGATGAGAGGCCGGCACGTTACCACTGTACTAGCCCGGAGTCTTGCAAATGAGCTTATGTGCATCGGTTATATCTTCTTTAAAATATACCTATCACTCCCACTCCCCTAAAATTTCCGCTCGCTCATTCATTCACACATGAACAATACTAATCTTTAAGTCCATCCATCTTAAACAGAGACAAAGAGCCGCAATTACAGAGCACAGACCGACGCACCAGACACCTCTGACGACTGCTAGTGTTATGAGACGAAGTCGTACTACAGTACCCAAGCTATGAAAGTTGCCAATTAACCCATAAACTTAAATCATTTATAACTGCACAACAAATAATGATAATGGCACTGGAACCACTTACACAGCTAATATCAACAATCGCAATAATAATGGTAGTGAAGACATTATTCATAAATATACCCATGAAAACCAGCTTTTTAAAAAATAACATAAGAAATTTCTAGAAGCACTAACGGCAACGTTATCCAAGCTCCGATCTCGTATGAAACGCGTTTGAACATGTTGCTTGAGGTATGATGGATGGATGGATGAAGGGACGACGGTGAGGAATGTGATGCATATCCCTCCCATTCCCCTAAAATCGCCGCTCGCAGCACTCAGTTACGCATAAACAGTACTTATCTGGAAGTCCACCCATCTTAAACATAGTCAAATAGCAGCAGAGTTACAGAGTACATACCGACGCAACCGACACCTTCGACCACAGAAAGTACAATGAAGACGAATAGTCAAAATATAGTATACCTTAGATATGCGAGTTGCCAACCAACCCATTAACTTATATGATTTAAAATTAAAAATGCATAATGATAATGACACTGGAACCCCTTCCTTAGGTTGTATCAATAATGACATTAATAACGGTAGTGAAGACGTTAATAATTAACATATTCTTGAAGACCAGTAAGACTAATAATAATAATAATAATAATAATAATAATAATAATAATAATAATAATAATAATAATAATAATAATAATAATAATAATAATAAGCACAAACGGCAACGTGATCGAAGCCGCAATGAACATGATGGCATGTCCACGCTTGTGCTGCCTGAGGTATAACGGATGGATGAAGAGACCCCCGGATGAGCAGGTAGATAGGTGGGTAAATGGATGGTGAATGGATGGTTAAGGGTATGGTTGAGGAGGGGAGGGGGATGGATGGATGGATGGATGGATGGATGGATGGATGGATGGATGACTGGATGACTGGATGGATGGATGGATGGATGGATGGATGGATGGATGGATGGATGGATGGATGGATGGATGGATGGATGGATGGATGGATGACTGGATGACTGGATGACTGGATGACTGGATGACTGGATGGCTGGATGGCTGCCTTGGTGGGTTGGGTGGGTGGATGGGTGGATGGGTGGGTGGATGGATGGATTGCCTTTGTGCTGGAAAATGTGGGGCAAAATTAATTATCCTGATAAACTTCCGTACTAGTTTTCTAATACTCATTCCTTTCAATATTCAAATTTCATGATTGGATTCTTTTTGTCTCGACTCTGGAGTACTCTGATTCACAGTCGCTTTTGAGAATAAATAATAGAGTAGAGTAAAGCAAGAAAAAGTTATGTATATACAAATTTCAAGTAAATGTGAGTATAAAGTGACAACTGATTATAATAATAATAATAATAATAATAATAATAATAATAATAATAATAATAATAATAATAATAATAACAATAATAATAAAAAGAAAAGGTAAGATACCATTCTCTCCTTACCCGAGATCTTACGCACTCATATGCACATGCATTTCTTTTAAATCAAATTTCCACTAGCCATTCTGAGCCCTGAACCCTGTGGCTGCCTAGCCTCTTGCATGGTTGTGCTGTGATTACACTCCACCAGCTATATTATGTCTAGATTAGCTTCAAAACAGTTTTTAAATATCCTATAATTATTTTTCCACAACTTTCTAATATGACTGACTAAATTACACAATGCATAACCCTACAAAAATATTGTAGGCTCTGAGCTCTAAGTCTCACTTCCCCAGTCTCATTCTCAAACTTTAATCAGGTTTCAGGCCAGACCAAGC
>NC_061860.1:24446921-24449421 GCF_019202785.1 Penaeus chinensis
ATGTTCCCTAATTGCATTTTTCTTTTTTTCCCTTTTTAACACATGTATATATACTTCCTATGGTCTCCCTACTGTTTCATATAATGCTGGTTTCCTGACTGACCCAAATGAAAATCTCTCTCTATCACTACCTTTCCCATAAGAACTGGTTCCATACTCAAATCCATTATAGTGGTAAATAAAATAATTAATTGCATTAAGTTCACAAAAAAACAGTGGGCTCTGTGCTTTGTGCTACAGCACATGCCAACATACCTCCACCTAGCATATTTCAGAATCAGTTCCTTATTTAGTGTTAACCCATGGCTGTATATTTGTATGATGATTTTCACTGTGTAAAGGTCACAAATCACAGATAACTCATTTGCCTGATAAGTTCACAACTAATACCCGTATTCACTAGGGTTCCCCAGAAGACTGGGGTTCTTTGAGAGCTTACAAGGGGTTCCTTAAGAGAAAGTGATGAAGAGGCTGAGGTAATTAAGTGCAAGTGGATATCCTAGGGTATTTTCTACCCTAATTCAATCACACATGTACTGTAAACTTTGACAAATTATTGGCTTTCATTATATAATTTCAAAGTATAATGACCACAGAGAATGTACTTGTCAAATACATTTGGTATGGTTAAAATTTTGACTGTACATGACTGATACCTGTGCAACCAAGTGACTCACTTGACAAATATAGACACACGCACAGATTTCTGCAGGCTACATCCCTGACATGCTGGTACTGTCCCTCACTTACCCATCAATTATGGATACTTTATAAATCAGAAAAATATGCAATTTTTTTTTTTTGTTCTCAGACTATTAACAAACTAGTAAGAGACAAATTGCTTTCACCTAGCCATGGCTCCCAAAAGGGTAAAAAGGTAGGGCAATTCTCCCAATCACCGATACATATTGAAAGCTTCTGAAAGTTTGTTTCTAAATAAATAGGACAGCCATTTATGAGTTAACTGATACTAACCATCCTAGGATTAAACTACAAACCCAATCACACCAAAATGTACATTCTAGAAAACGGTTTCCTTTACGTCTAATGAAATCAAAAAAGTGTGTATAAGAAATGCAAATGACACTGGATGCCAAAAAAAATTATGATTGGCCTATGTGGCTTTTTTATATCTAGACGAGGAAGAAATTATCCGGAGAATACCGAGATGTTAATATATTTTACTGTGTGTGGAAAGGTATGAATGAGATCGGATAGCTTCTGAATGCAAGAAATATAGTATGTATACATATATATATATATATATATATATATATATATATATATATATATATATATATATATATAAGATGTGTATATATATATTATATATATATATTATATATATATTATATATATATATATATATATATATATTATATATATATATATATATATATATCTATATCTATATATTATATATATACATAAGATATATATACATAAGATATATATACATAAGATATATATACATAATATATATATATATATATATATATATATATATATATAATATATATACATAATATATATAAATATATAATATATATATATATTTACATATATATTGATATATATATATATATATATATTGATATATATATATATATAATGTATATATATATATATTTATATATATTTATATATATTTATATATATTATATATATATAATGTATATATATACATTATATATGTATATATACATTATATATATATATAATATATATAAATATATATATATATATATATATATATATATATATATCCTTGCATTGAGAAGCTATCCGATCTCATTCATACATTTCCACACACAGTAAAATATATTAACATCTAGTCATTTATTCTCTAGATAATTCTTGTTATAAAAAAAAGCCACATGGGCCAATCATAATTTTTTTGGCATCAACTGTCATTTGCATTACTTTTCATCACTATATGATGTCCTCCATAAATCTAGCAGCTATCCTATAATAAAATTCATTCTTGTCCTCAGCATTTTCAGAAATTCCACTTTTTCAATATTCCATTTCAGATAATAGTAATAATAATGATAATGATAATGATAATGATAATGATAATGATAACAACAAAACAAAAATAATAATAATAATGATGATGATAACAATGACAACAACAACAACAATAATAATCAAATAATAGCTAAAAACAAAAAAAGGAGTAATAATAATAGTAATGATAATGATGATAACAATAATAATAATAAATAGCAATGTCAATAATAACAATAATCATAATCATAATTAGAATCATAATACTAACAATGACAATGACAATGACAATGACAATGACAATAATAATGACAATAATAATAATAACAATAATAATAATAATAATAATAATAATAATAATAATAATAATAATAATCACAACAATAACAATAATAACAATAACAATAACAATAAAAATAATAAAAATAACAATTATAACAATAACAAAAATAACAATAACAATCATAATACAAAATAATATTAATAATTA
>NC_061860.1:24459421-24466921 GCF_019202785.1 Penaeus chinensis
GCATCTGTCTCTGTGAAGCTTCTGCTAATATGGTTCAGTAAGCTTAGATATTCTCAATATTTATTGCAATATCATCCAAAAATAATTGCAAACCCTTTCCACTGAACACTGTTCATAAATCTTTGAAATATCCTTGGGGACAATCCAAAAGGTATCACATTATATGCAAACTGCCCTAGGTACATTGAGAATCTCTCCTTAGAACCCTCATCTAGTGGCACCTGGTGATATCCACTTCTTAAATCCAGAGTGGAAAACCACTTGTTGATGCAAGATATCTTCAATCAGAGGCAAGGGATAAAACTCCAGTCTCACTTTAGCATTAAGTGCCTGATAATCTAAAAAGTCTTGGATGTGAATTATCCTTCCTCTTTGCTAGGACAATAGGAGTATTCCAAACTGACCCTTATATGGCCTTGGTCCATCAAAGCTTGGGCCTTTGTCTCCATGGCTGGTTGTATGGCATAGGGAATAAACCTGGATGGAATATAAGCACTTTCTTTACTGACTGTATCTATCCATTGAGTAACCAAGTTTGTTTTCCCTGAGTGACTTCTTCAGATTAAAGGTTGCCTGAAAGTCTCACAATGCCCTTCTGTGTCTTTCCTCTGTTCTATAGATAATACTCTACTATCTGATTATTTCAGTAATTTCTGAAAGCGATTATCACTGAAAGTCAGATCCTTATGGTCAGGGGCGTCACTTCATGTTATGAGTTGGGGGGATGACGGGTAAATTTGCCCTGAAAAAATAATTTTTGTCCTGCAAATCACGAAAAAGAAAATACTCACTAGCTCTTTATAAGTAGCCTGTTATAAATGTTATAAATCAAGTATGTTATAAATCAAGTATCATCAACAATTAGTTTCATATAGTTATTTATATATCTTGAATACTTATCGGCTATTGAGGCAAATTCTGTATGAGAAAATTTGCCCTGCAAAAAGAGGCTTTTTTAAGAGTTGGGGGGGGTGAACCCCCCCATACCCCCCCTTAAGTGATGCCCCTGCTTACGGTTCCACATCCCTATCTTTCATAGGGAATGCCTTGGCTATCCTCCAATTTTTGTGGGTTAGAACTGGTACTTTACAAGTTACAAGCAAGGACTGTCACCTGATCCTCTGATATTTGCATTTAACAGGAATGATAACAATCATTCTGCAGTGGATTTCCTTTTTTTTGTTATTGGAGTTCCATCCTCTATTTGTCCATCTTTTCTTTTGAGATCCTGTTAATACAGCTTTGACTCTTTACCTGTACCATCATCTTTCCATTTTTATCACAGAAGAAACAAATAACCTCGCTGGGTTCTTGGATTTTGTCCTAGTCAGCGGCAGCCTCTGTTGAGGTTGAGTCCCTTGGCCCACCTTCACCCCCCCCACTTGCTGTTGGTTCCCTCTTCTTGGGACTCTAGCATCAGTTATTCCATCCATGGACATCATAGGAAAACTTGCTTCCCTTCTGCAAAGAGGGTTCTCTCCTCTGAGGTTCCCTTGGGTTTTTGTTCCCTTACCACTGTTGAGTCTTCCCAGCGGCAGCAGCTTTAAACCTGCAACAATAGGGGTGTTTGGAACTGGGAACCTTCTCCCTGTTTTTCTCAACCCATCTCTTGTAAAACTCCATGATATGGCTTTCAACTTCTGTACATCCCAATCATCCCTAATTCTGTACTAGTCAGGAGCATAACCAACTATAGTTTTTGCCCAAAACCTCATGTTATAGAGTATGACATGTCTGGAAAAAGCCATACCCTTAAAAGAGTGAAGTTCAACTGAGCCAACCCTCTGTATTTTCAACAGCACTCTCCTCAATTTTTTTTCTTTTTGTAAGAACTGAGCCAGTATTCCCCTGCTGAATTCCTCCCATCAGATAGGTTTTGAGATCATCATCCGAGCAATCTTCTCCGTGTTCCCCTTTTCAGGGAAATCCATCAATTCATCCCCATTTCCATAAAACATAGGGACACAACAGTTTTTTTACACCATTTCCACTGGTGTAGTCCTTACAACGGTTCCCGGAGAGTCTGGTAAATGTTGAGTTGTTGTAGCTTGCTGATTAACCATTGTTCATTCTGCTTTCAGTTGTTCAACCTCTCTAGTCAAATCTGTCAGTGGTCCACAGTTGTTCGAATTCTTGCTCCATTTGTTAGTGACCTCCTATATGTAAGGAATTCTTGTAGGATGTTGTTGTCCCCTTTAGAATTTAAAATATTTAAAATAGTTCCCCTGATCTGGGATCCACACTTGACGATAATAAGATCTACCACAGCACCTCTACCACTATATCCCTTACACCTGGCTTCCCAACTAAAACAAGTGAATATTCTTCATCATTGCTTTCCATCGTCTTCTATGGACATGCACATTCATGCATGGCCCTTACAGCTTGCTTGGAAATTCAAGGCAACAGTTCTTCCAAGTCTCTTATACTTTATTGTCTCTTCTTTTCCAAAATCACTTAACACCAGTAGTACACATTAATAATCTTTTATTGAGGGTTCATGCATTCATGTGCTCGGGCAGCATAAAATAACCTTGACTTGCTACAGCAGAGGCTCATTCTGCACTGATCCTCTCCCTACAGTCACCACTCACAGACTGATTAAACTCTTCCCCATTTTGTGAGGTCATGTTTCCTTCATCTATTTTTGCCACTTACACTCAGTTTTCTTTCTTTTTACTTACTTGAGCCAATGAACCACACTCTCATGGACCCATACCATGCTCTGGCATACAATCCTGCTCTAGCTTACTCGTGATGTCACATACTCACACATACACTAACATACAATTCACCCTTGGTGCTCGCCATCCACAGAGTTCTTCTGAGAAAATTTTCTTTAAAATTGTATTATATCTTATTTAATACTATATTATCCCACCTCTGCCAGCAACTGTTACTTGGCACCCTTGTGAGTGCTCCTATACAACTTATTACCACTCTTAATACTCCCTTGAGTATTAAGAGTGGTAAACAAATTGACCATATGAGTATGTTAACATATAGGTACTGGCTAACATTTATTACATTCTCTTCAGAGCGGGCTCAGTGTTTGAATACAAATAGTACTTCTGGTTTTACATGAATTCACAATTACAAGCTTCACTCTATGTCAATATCATATCAAATGGTTACCACAGACACAATGAATAGAGAACTACTTAGATAGGTGATTTCTCATCTCTTTACGAGTATAATGTCTCTCCTTGGAGATACGAAGTGATGTAGGCCAGTGGTTCTTATAATTTTCTTTAAAATTTGGGAGTGAATTATATTTACAGATGCAAGGGAGGCGTGGAGGGAAGGACAAATTCCTTAAAGGAGGCATGGTGGTTAAAAGGTTAAGAACCACTCATGTAGACTCTTGCCACTGCCACTTTGTATGGGTCACATGGGATTCAATGGAGTTTTTAGAAGGATTAATATATCTACCAAATATAGATTTATCATCCAGGTGCTATCACATTTGATACTGAACCAAAGTGTGAGTGCCCTGGCCTCTCCCAATTCTGCTGACCCAGCATATGCCACAGATCTTGTTTATCACCCTTTCCTTGAGACAAATTGTCATAGTGCTTTGTAAAACATTAGAGGGTTATCACCACCACACTGTAGCTACAATGAAATGTTCCCCTAAACTACCATTCCATCATCCATACAACCAATGGTAAACCATTTCTATGATGTATAATAGTTTTTTTTTTTTTCTTAGTGTGAAAAGAAGAAGAAAAATAAATAATAACAGCAGGTTGTATAATAAAAAAAACATGAACAATTCATCCTAAATTTATATTCAAAAATATAAAATATTTCTTTTCTAGAAATATACAAGTAAATTCTTTAAGCTTTATACAAATGGGTATGCAACAATAAAAGTACATCTTTATATACAGTCATAACAGTTTCTTTGATCACATATTATTCTTTACACATATTAAAAGAAGCCTCCACACTCGAAATATCATGCAGATATCATTACATCTTACATAACATCTGATGTTTACACCATACATCAATCAAACAACAGTAAATATAAACATTCTAAAAAGAAAGAAAGAAAAACAAAGGCAGAAAGAAACTGAAACAAAAAAAAATCTACTCATGACAATAGCAGAAAAGAAATTTAGTCACATAATACAATATCACAGCTATGACTAAATCGCTATGCTGTCAAGGGAATACGTGCTACAGTTCCATTGCTGTAAACAAGTACAAGTCCCTGTAAGTAATATGCCCCACTTAACCTCACTTCCCTTGCTTCTTCAACTTTACAGCTCTTTAGCCTGAAACAATAAGAAATTATCGTTAGTGCTTTAGATTCCTTTTACTTGATGAGAAATCACTTACAACTAATTAATTACCATCCAAGTGGAACAATAAGAAAAATAAGATATAAGCTATTATCAAGATTCACTTATTGAACTGGCCTGAAGTAGAACCAAAAACGTAAAATTCAGCTTATGGTTAGGGCTGGGTTATGAACTATTACTTGTATATGTTCTAGCAACACTTACAGCTAGGGCCCTAAAGTGGAACAATTTGTCTCAAATGAAGGGCTTCAAACAGGGGCCCTTTATCTCAAATAAGGGGCAACATACATTGGCCACTTTTAAAAATTGTGTTTTGAGGCTCCCAGGTCTGCTTTTTTAAAGTAGAAATCTTATTCTAAGTTTAATTAATTATTCAGCAATGCAAAATATTAAAATATTGTCCTTGTTTATCAAATAAAATTAAATATATCAGGAAATCTTTTAGCAGGGCCCCTATGTTGCAGCCTAAACTAGTCTATATGATAATCTGACCCTGCTTTTGATACAGATTTTTCAGAAGACAAATATATGCCTTACCGGCCTGCAATCTCATCAATAGAAAAACTGCAGAATGTTTCACTCTCTCCATTTATTGGATTAACTGCAGATATCTGAACCTCTCCTGCTGTGATGGAAGTAATGAATAAATATTCCTGAAAAAAATAAAAAAAAAAATAAATGAACATTTTCATTTTCAGAAAGTGTTGCTAAAGATACTGTTTTAGTTGAATACTACTAAAGACAGTTACATGTAGTAATTTGTCTTGAGAAATATACACATATCAAGAAAATTTAAATAACAATTTGAAAAATATATATCCCTACAAAAACAAAAAAAAGTACACAGTGCATACATATAAACAACTACACTTAAAATTGATGTGCTGTAAAATATATTCATGGAACCTTGCCTTTACGCTAACTGCCCAACAGACCACAGACATATGCCACGGAATCTGTGTAATGATTACATCTTGCAATGCATCATACACATACATCTCAGTTGGGGTTGTACACAGGATGATGCCTTCTGAACCTATAATTAGATCAAGGAGTTTTACATATCTATATTTTCAGTAGAGACTAAGCTAAGAAGAAACGAGAAATTACCCATATAGCACTTTTAACTTAATAAAATATAGACACAAAAGTAAAGCTAAAGAAAAGAAAGAGAGAGAGAGAGAGAGAGAGAGAGAGAGAGAGAGAGAGAGAGAGAGAGAGAGAGAGAGAGAGAGAGAGAGAGAGAGAGAGAGAGAGAGAGAGAGAAAATTTACCTGTGCCATTCAGTGGTACCAGACCCACAAGAGATTCATCCCAATGTGGATCCACTACGTTCGACTCACACTGCAGAAGCCACTTCTTGCTGCGTCTGGAGTAAGCTAAGTCGAAGTCTGTGATCATCAGTGACCCGTCTTTGCTAGCTTCTTCTGGTCTCCAGTACATGATGATGCTCCATTCTCCGAGGGAACAGCATAGCAACTTCTCATACATTGTACTACAAGAAAGTTTTTTTTATTTGTATGTAACTCAATTGGTATGTTTCCTGTCTTGAATAATGACACTTATTATAATGTATGGAAATTATCAAATACATAAAAGTACTTTTAATATCACTTGGGGATTTAATAAAATTATTTAGGGTTTAAAGCACATGATACTTTTAATATCAGTAAGAAGAAGGAGGAGGAGGAGGAGGAGGAGGAGGAGGAGGAGGAGGAGGAGGAGGAGGAGGAGGAGGAGGAGGAGGAGAAGGAGAAGAATAAGGAGGAGGAGGAGGAGGAGGAGGAGGAGGAGGAGGAGGAGGAGGAGGAGGAGGAGGAGGAGAAGGAGGAAGAGAAGAAAAGAGGAAGAGGAAGAAGAAGAAGAAGAAGAAGAAGAAGATGGAGGAGGAGAAGAAGGAGAAGAAGGAAAAGAAGAAGGAGGAGGAGAAGAAAAGAAGAAGAACAAGATGGAGGAGGAGGAGGAGGAGGAAGAGAAGGAAGAGAAGGAGGAGAAGAATAAGAAGCATAAGGAGGAGGAGGAGGAGGAGGAGGAGGAGGAGGAGGAGGAGGAGGAGGAGGAGGAGGAGGAGAAGGAGGGGACAGGATAGGAGGAGAAGGAGGAGGAGGAGGAGATGGAAAAGGAGGAGGAGGAGGAGGAGGAGGAGGAGGAGGAGGAGGAGGAGGAAGAGAAGCAGGAGGAGGAGAAGGAGGAGAAGAAGAAGGAGGAGGAGAGGAAGGAGGAGGAGGAGGAGGAGGAGGAGGAGGAGGAGGAGGAGGAGGAGGAGAGGAAGGAGAAGGAGGAGGAGGAGGAGGAGAGGAAGGAGAAGGAGGAGGAGAGGAAGGAGAAGGAGGAGGAGGAGGAGGAAGTGGAGGAGGAAGAGAAGAAGAAGGAGGAGGAGTAGGAGGAGGAGGAGGAGGAAGAGAAGAAGGAGGAGGAAGAGAAGAAGGAGGAGGAGAAGGAGGAGACGGAGAAGGAGGAGGAGGAGGAGCAGGAGGAGGAGGAGAAGAAGGAGGAGGAGAAGAAGGAGAAGAAGGAGGAGAAGAAGGAGAAGGAGGAGGTGGAGAAGAAAGAGGAGGTGGTGGTGGTGGTGGAGGAGGTGGAGGTGGTTGTGGTGGTGAAAGTGCTGGTGGTGGTGGTGGTGGAGGAGGTGGAGGTGGTGGAAGTGGTGGAGGAGGTGGAGGTGGTGGAAGTGGTGGAGGAGGTGGAGGTGGTGGAGGAGGTGGAGGTGGTGGAGGAGGTGGAGGTGGTGGAAGTGGTGGAGGAGGTGGAGGTGGTGGAGGAGGTGGAGGTGGTGGAGGAGGTGGAGGTGGTGGAGGAGGTAGAGGTGGTGGAGGAGGTAGAGGTGGAGGTGATGGTGGGTGGGGAAAAAAATAGGTTAGAGAAGAAAATCTAGAAAATCACAATTCAGAAATATCTAAAAATACAAACAACAACAACAAAAAAAAGGCATATCTACCATTGTACAGGAACAACGGTTGTTTCCATTGTTCTGCTAGGTGTTAACTGAACATAAATCATGACCACTTCCTTTTCTAGGAACTTTTCCAAAATCACAAGGTATCTGGCCCCATCTTCTGAAGGGAAGCCTACAGCTACAATATTTCTGAAGAGCAAATACAAAAATCAGTGATTCAGAATCAATGCTTTGTGCAACATATTTGCCAAATTCTAATGCATAGGATTGACAGAGCATGAATAAAAAGCGATA
>NC_061860.1:24471921-24474421 GCF_019202785.1 Penaeus chinensis
AGATTAAAGTATTTTATTTATTCACAAATGGAGAGATTAAATTAATCTAATAAACCAGTATGCGCTTGATCTTTGGCACCGTAACAAGGAATCTTTTAAATTAACTTTATATTCTTCATGAAACACAGCTAAAAATGAGCCATGCTCCTAGCTTGATGTGCTGTAGCCCTTACCCTTATTCTTCATATCAAGGAGAGAAAACTATTCTTCATATCTGAACATCCCTGCTTACAATTATTTAATCTCAAGCTTACCACATGGGGCAATTACATCATAATCTGGCAAAATATATTTATTCATCTGGTGATATACCCACCTTTGAGATCAGGTACCTTTGACTGGTCCTTGTCTTCTATAATTAACAAATGTTATGAAGATTGCTTCAACAGCTACCAAACTGAATTAATTGGAGTTTGAAAACCATCCAAAAAAAAACCTACTCTTCTTGTGGTGCCAATTCTCTATCTTAAGAACTACTGATCCTGGTCATCCATGAATACCATAATAACAGAAATATCTAAGACAAAGATATTGTGTTATTAGCAAAAATAACCAATGGGTCAGCTTACATAAAATACAGGGATCTTTTTGCACTTAATATTAGGAATGGGTCTTTTTTTACCTGTTATGGTAATTACACTGAAGGCCCCAATAGTTATTCAATTTGAAAATCTCATTGTAAACATTCTACATGATTGCTGACAATGAGCACACTGAATTCAACAAAGATTAGTGTCTTTCATTAACTAATATACTCATCTGTGCATGCATATTATCAAAATGGAGAAGGAAACAAAACTAGCAAAAGAATTTGGATATTTTATCATCATAACCATTGACCTTCTCTTACAACAGCTGGATATCTTGACAGAACAGGATACGTAGATTATTTAAGGAAATATTCACAAGCCTTATCTGATAATTAATGAGGACATTGGGAATAAACAGCTAATGGAATAAAGAAAGAGTATAATAAAAAAGGAAAAGAGTAGACCTCTGCATTTCATAAAAGATGAATGAACGTGCAATATAGCTAAATGTATTTACTATTGGTAATATCAGTTGTCATACAGGGTGAAATACAAGCATGTTAAGCCAGAATGTACTCACCTTCCTGGCTGACATACTGGCATGAAGAAACATTTATCTAGATCTTGGGAAGGTTTTCCATTGTTTTGCACAAAAATTATAAGAAGTAAGTGCTTGCCATTCATCATTTGCACTTTCTGGTGTGCAAAAGAAGCTTGAAATAATGAAATTCATTTGGTCATGTGACTAATCCTCTTGTGAAATTATGTAACTACAGCATACTGTACCCAATGAAATGCCCATGTGTGCATTGATACCACACTGAGTTACTGTAGGTCAGATGATCATATGGTATCTTGGACTTCACATTTCACCAAAAGGACACAAACTTCATCAGTACAGGGGAACATGATGCAGCCTATGGTATATGTATGTATATATGCATGTGTGTGTGTGTGTGTGTGTGTGTGTGTGTGTGTGTGTGTGTGTGTGTGTGTGTGTGTGTGTGTGTGTGTGTGTGTGTGTGTGTGTGTGTGTGTGTGTGTGTGTGTGTGTGTGTGTGTGTGTGTGTGTGTGTGTGTGTGTGTGTGTGTGTGTGTGTGTGTGTGTGTGTGTGTGTGTGAGTGTATGTATGTGCATGTATTTGAGTGAGTGATCAAGTATGACTATGTATTAGTGAGTGACTGTGTGTGTGGGCAAGATTGTGAATAGAATTTCTTTATATCATTTATAGATGAGCTCTTTTCATAAACTTTCTTTAAGCTTTCTTTCTCTTATTTCCTTACTAGTCATATCCTCCTAAATAATTTCCTGGAAAATAGTAAGATTTTTTTTTTCTGATAGTTATAGTGACTATCATATTCAGGTCTATCTAAAACTTTTGGTGATCAGTAATGGAAAGCCTACAAACTGAGGCCCAACACACTGATGATGTCCTCTGAAGTAGGTGCCGTGGCCTCCCTTCTTTGCACTCCAGTAGAGGCTAGACAACTCCATCAAGGTTTGGCTCATTCCTGAACTGAAGATCAATCATCAGGAACATCTACAAGCTCTGCATTGTTCTAATATATTTATATCATGCAAGTTTATGGGCCTTTGCTAAGACACTAACAGATGCTGAGTATTCTTCAAAACACTTATGAGACATGTAATACATAATGTTTTAATATATATCTCATACAATAGATCGTAACAACCATACAATAATATAAAAAAAAACCATGAAAACATACACCATTCCTCTGAAAATATACCATCATTGGCAAGAGAATCAAAATACAGCCGTGATCATATCCTGAAATATTTAAGATTTAAAAAGAAATGTCTACCGAAATTAATTCATGCAGTATCATTGAAATTCTATATTTTCCAAACTTCGGCCAAGAATGCAACATGGCACACATACTCTCATTCAATAAGGCAAATTCTTTATTTCTTCAGATTTTCAAATAACAATGGACGTATAAATAAG
>NC_061860.1:24476921-24491921 GCF_019202785.1 Penaeus chinensis
CAGACAGAAATAAAAAAAAAAAAAAAAAAAAAAAAAAAAGAGAAGAAAAATCAAATATAATTTTGTATTTATTAATGAATTTCCATTTCATCTCTTTCTCTCCCTCCATCCGTCCATCTCCCTCTTCTTCCTTGTGCTTCCCTATCCTTCCCCTCTCCCCTCCTTGTTTCTCCCTATCCCTTCCTCCGTATCTTCGTCCCTTTCCCTCCTTCCTTCTTCCTTTACTTCTCTCTTCTTTCCTTTGTTCTTCCATCCCTCTTCTCTCCCACTTCCGTCTTACGTTCTTCAACGAAAAACTATAAGAATTTTTCATTTATTCACTTATTTTCATTTTACGTTTATTCAACACTTCAATTTTACTTTCCTAATAGTGAGCTCTGCCGAGGCGTCAAAGGTGGCGGAAAAAGATAATCAATTAGAACTTTTCATTAATTCATTGATTACCATTTTATCTCCATTTATTCAACACCACGAGTTTCCATTTAAGGATTTTCCTTTCCTCGTGCAGTCCGAGCAAGGCAGCGAGGGCGGCGGAGAACGATCAACCGAGACCTTCGTGAAAATCCATCAGAACTTTTAATTTATTCGTCATTAGATCTCTACTCACTCAATACTTCATGTCTTATTTTAAGGATTTGTATTTCTTCGCATGTGACGGAGAATGAAAATCAATCAGAAGTTTGCATTTATTCGTTTATTCTCATTTAATGTTTCCTTAATTCAAAAAAGGCCATTTTCTATTGACAGATTTTCATATCTAGTATTTAGTGGAGTTCGACGAAAGCAGCGAGGACCGCGCAGACTGAAAATCAATTAGAACTCATTCAATTATTATTTTATTTCCATTTAATACTATAATAACTTAATTCATCAACGCCATTTTCTACCTAAAGGTTTTAATTTCTTCGCATTTAGTGGAGCTCGACCAAGGCAGCGAGGGCGGCCGAGAAGCCCGCGTTATAATCACAGGCCACCTCGTTGTGGACATAGTCGTTCCGGTCGTCGTTGTAGCTGCCGTCCTGGGGGAAAGGGGAGGGGGGGGGGGGTAAAGGGGGTTACTGAGGAGCTGCGATTATTGTTATATATATATTTTTGCGAGGTTAGGGGTGAGAAAGTGGGTGGAAGAAAGGGAGGGAAGGATTGAGGGAGGGAGGAAGGGAGGGAAGGAAAGGGAGGAAGTAACAGTGAGATAGACTGAGAGAGAGAGAGAGAGAGAGAGAGAGAGAGAGAGAGAGAGAGAGAGAGAGAGAGAGAGAGAGAGAGAGAGAGAGAGAGAGCATAAACGTACATTTTTTTTCCAGAAAAGAAGTTAGATAAATAAATAAAGTGGTAATTATACTCTCTAAATAGACAGAGATCCAGGCAGACAGATACAAAGACAAACAGCTTTTACATAAATCAATATAGATACGAGCATCTTTACAATCACTGTCCCAGTATAAATAAAAAAGAATATCGCACAAATCTAGCCCAGAAAACAACAAAAAGAAAAATAAGAAACATGACAAAAGAAAAAGAAAAAAAAAAAGAAAAAAGAAAACAAGAAAAAACAAACGACAGCAAAATAAAAAAATAAAGAAAAACAACAATAGAAGAAAGAAAGAAAGAAAATATTAAGAGAACAGAAGGACGAAAGTAAAGAAAACGAAAAAAAGAAAAGAAGAATCTCCTTCAGGAAGTCGTACCTGGCTCGGTCCCCCGACGAGGGCCCCGAAGAGCACCTGGGGGTTCGGGCCGGGGTTGCTCTGCGCCCAGCCGTCACTGCACGAGGCGGGGGGGTTCGGGCACGAGCTGGGGATGGGGGGAGGGGGGGGGCAGAGAGGGTTTTAGATGTTTGTTTTTAAAGACCTTTTTTTTATTCTTCTTTTCTATTGTTTGTGGTCATTCTCATTCTTTTTACTTGTTCTCTTTCTCTTTCTTTCTCTCTTCCATTCATGTACTTTAACCCCTTCTCTCTCTATCTATCTCTGTCTGTCTCTGTCTTTCTCTCTCTCTCTCTCTCTCTCTCTCTCTCTCATTCTCTCTCTCTCTCTCTCTCATTCGCTCTCTCTCTCTCTCATTCTCTCTCTCTCTCTCTCTTTCTTCTCTTTCTCTCTTCCCGTCCCTCTTCTTATTTCTCTTTCTCTCTCTCTTTCTCTCCTTCCCTCCGTTCCTCCCCCTCTTCTTCCCTTCCTTCCTCCCTTCCCTCTTTACCTCTCCTTCCTTCTCTCTCAGTCTTCCTACCTTCGTACTTTCTCCCTCTCCCTTCTTCCGTCCTTCCATCCTTCTTCTCCCTACTTCCCTCTGCCCTTCCATCCCTCTCCCTCTTCTCTCTCTCTCCCTTTCCCTTTCCAAACCTTCCTTCCTCTTTTTTCACTCTCCCAATTCCCTCTCTCTCTTCCTGACCTCCCTCCTTCTATCTGTCCTTCCATCCTTCTCCCTCTTCTTCTTCCTTTTCTTCCCTCCCTCCCCCTTTCCCATCCCTCTCTCTCTTCATGACTCTAACTCCTTTCCTCCGTCTATTTCTCTCCCTCTCCTGTCTCCCATCTCCTTCTCTCCTTTCTTTCCTCCCTCTTCCCTCCCCCCCCCCCTCTCCCTCTCCTCTCCCTAATCATCCCTCCTTCCCTCTCTCTCTCATCCTCCCTCCTTCCCTCTCTCTCCCATCTCCTCCCTCCTTCCCTCCCTCTGCCTCTCCCTAATCTTCCCTTCTTCCCTCTCCCTCTTCCTCACCCTCCTTTCCTCTCCTTCCCTCCCCCACCCTCTCCCTAATCCTCCCTCCTTCCTTCTCTCTCTCTCTCCCATCTCTTCCCTCTTTCCCTCCCTCTCTCTCTCCCTAATCTTCCCTTCTTCCCTCTCCCTCTTCCTCACCCTTCCTCCTTCACCCTCTCCCTAATCCTCCCTCCTTCCCTCTCCCTCTTCCTCTCCTTCCCTCCCCCACTCTCTCCCTAATCCTCCCTCCTTCCCTCTCCCTCCCATCTCTTCCCTCCCTCCCTCCCTCCCTCCCTCCCTCCCTCTCCCTACCTAGCTCGGTGGTGGGGGCGCTGTGGCGGGTTGGTGCCGAACCCGACGACGAAGGAGCGGCCGGTGGAGCCCAAGAGACAGTCGATCTGCTGCTGCGCCCACTGCCGGTTCACGTCCACGTCGATGCCCAGTTTGGCGGCCTGAGAGACGGGCGAAGGAGGAAGGTGAATGGGCGGGATGGGATGGGCGCGTTGGGAAAGCTGGATGCATTTGGACATATTTTTTCAAGGCTTTCTGTTCTTATTTATCAATTTGTTTTTCACACTATGGAGGAATCGTATGCGCATGCTCGCATGTGTGTGTGAGTGTGCGTGCGTGCAGGAGTGCGAGCGTGTGTGTGTGCGTGTGTGTGTGTGTGTGTGTCTAAGCGTGTGTATGGGTGTGTGTGTGTGTGTGTGTATCTGGTTGCGTGCATGTGTCTGCGTGCGTATCTGCGTGCGTGCGTGAGCTGACCATGAGCGCGACGTAGGCGACGTTGGCAGCGTGCCTGTTGGCGCCCCACGGGTCCAGGAAGACGAGGCCGCCGGGCGTGTAGGGCTTGTCGTTGCGGATGTGCTCGACGAAGGCGGCCAGGGCGTTGCTGAACGTCGGGTCGGAATCCAGGAGGGCGTACAGGGCCTTTAACAGGTGGCAAAGAATAATGAAAAGACTAACAATGAAAAAATAATGAAATAAAGTGAAAATACCATTAACACTACTAATGATATAAAATGAAAAAGGGCTTTTGTGTAACGTCTATAGGAAGAATTGGGTGGCATAGTATTTAGAATATTGCATGAATTGGATTTATATCAAATTTCCATATAACATAAATCGCTTGAATTGGTCGTCTACTCACAGAGCCATTTCAAGCAAAGATCCCTTATACAACAAACCCAACAATACACCATAGCCTTTACTGGGAAACAATCACCGACCGACTGTCTAACGCGTGACTTACATAGACGCCTCCCTTCTTGTCGTC
The DNA here is from genome assembly GCF_019202785.1 of Penaeus chinensis. NCBI lineage: Eukaryota > Metazoa > Arthropoda > Malacostraca > Decapoda > Penaeidae > Penaeus > Penaeus chinensis. Next base: position 24,480,886 of record NC_061860.1, read on the forward strand.
CCAGCTGAAGCCGTCGGCGCCATTCGAGATTTCGAATTCGTCCCAGTGCTGCCTGGCCTTCGTCATGTAGCTGGAGTCGCCCGTCGCGCGAGCCAGCCACAGCGCAGCCCAGCACAGCTCGTCCCCGTAGCCGCTCCATGATCTGAGGGTGCCCGGGCCTCATTAAAGCTTCACAAGGGCTTATTTAGAATTTTTACTTGAGTCATCCCTTTCTTACCCATAATTTCATTTTCTCTGATTGGATATGCGATCACCATTTCGCGTTTTCGTCTCCATTACGAGAAATGTCTTGCCTCCGCTCTCTATATCAAGGCGCCTTAATATGCCACTCTTTTAGGGACAGACAGAGGGAACGTCGCGATGGTAGGGACGGTGATACCTCTGCTGGTTATGGTGATGGTGGTAGCCGCGGTGGTGTGTGGTGAGGGTTGTAGTGACCGTGTGGGTATTAATACGGTTACATTTGTGGTAAGGGTGATGAAGACTCAAGTGACCGTGTGGATAGTATCTATCTGGGTAGTAATGGCCAAGTTGGGGTACATATGACCGTGGTGGTGAGACCTAAACGCATGTAATTACAATAACTACATGACTGGCATCCCCAAATCTTACGGGGTACATAATCAACAGCATGGAAAACACACCTCTGAACATTACCCTTGAAAAAATAGTATCTTAATATCTCCACAAAATAAATAATTCACGTGACTCATTCATGGCTTCAACCTCCGCCACTCACTTGTAGAAATCCGCTGCGCCGGGGATGGAAACGTCATAATTCTCACGGCGTTGGTCAGCGAAGTCATAGAGCTCCTGCGCCGCGGCTAGCATCTGGCTGGAGTAAGACGGGTCCGAATCCTACGGGGAGAATGGACACGGGCTAAGCCTTAGGGAAATAAGGCGAATGAAAAGAAAATGTTAATAAGTAAAGAGAAAAGAAAAGAAAAAACATGACCTTTCTCTCTTTTTTTTATTATATATATTTTTTTAATGGGAATGAAAAATAAGGTAATTATAATTTAGAAAAGAAGACATAACTTTTCTCTTTTTTGAATGGAAATGAAAAATATGGTAATTTACAATAGGGAAGAAAAATGAGTCGACAAATTTTCTCCTTTTTCAGAAATGATTAAACGTAATGCATTATCGTGAACCCCAAATTTGCTACGTATTTTCTTGCAGGGAAAAAAAAATAATAATATTCTTTAAATCCCAAGATGGCAAACCTTGAAGGCCATGGAAGCGGCGGCGAGGGCAGCAGCCGTCTCTCCTGCAAGCTCAGTGCCTGGGGAAAGAAGTTCATTAACAGAACGAATTGGAAAACATGAAGTCATTCGATACTCATTTTCTTATTAATTTTCCTCTGAGGATAAGACCTGGTCTTGACTATTTAGTATTAGTGTGTTTAAAGGAAATGCTGTCGTTGTTTTGAAGGTGTGAAGCTATATGTGATTTTCCTTTTCTCTTTTTGAAAGTGTTGATTTTTCTTTCATATTTTTTTTCTTTTCAAGAGAAGGCCCTTATTTGAAATTAATGCTTACCCTTCGAAATGTCTGTACACGTCGCCATTCCTACAAACAATCTCACTTTGATTCTAAAAGCAATATTACAACAACGTATTTCCCGGGGATCCGTCCGTTTCCCTCTCTTCATTATCTTCATTATTCTTCATTCTTATTTTTTTTTACCCTCTTTCTCCCCAAATCCATTTCTTTCCCGCCCAGCCGACGCCGTACCTGGGTGATCATTATCAATCTTCGTGGAGGGTCGAGCCATCGTCATCTCCTCCGGGCGACCCCAGTAGGCGTGGTCAGCGTACCCGTCTCCCACCTCGGGGACGAAGAGAAACACGAGGATAATAATGGTAAGTTCATCAGTTAATCGAAGAGCAGGAAGTTGATTGGTTAATCGAAGAGCAGGAAGTTTATTGGTTATTCGAAGAGCAGGAAGTTGATTGGTTAATCGAAGAGCAGGAATTTGATTGGTTAATCGAATAGCAGGAAGTTGATTGGTTAATCGAATAGCAGGAAGTTGATTGGTTAATCGAAGAGCAGGAAGTTGATTGGTTATTCGAATAGCAGGAAGTTGATTGGTTAATCGAATAGCAGGAAGTTGATTGGTTAATCGAAGAGCAGGAAGTTGATTGGTTAATCGAAGAGCAGGAAGTTGATTACTTTCGTAGTAAGATTTAAGTCATTTAGGATACGTGAAAAATGGAGGGAAAATTGGCACATACGAATTAATCTAGTCTACCTGTCCATATTATTGTTCTCTGTGTATTATCTCTAAGTTTCCTACCTCCTTGAACACTAGCTCTGTATTTTCACACTAATTCAGTACACAAATAGTACTATTCAACATCATACACTTTCCATGGCATCTGAATAAACAATACACAATACACCAGTGCACTATACTGTACATGGCGGATGATATTTAACAACAGCGCACAATATGGTAGGAAATATATAATGCCAAATACACTATACATGGGAAGAGATATACAACGCCAATACACTGTACACAATAAGATATATAAATACACTATACATGACAGGACTTATACAACATGGCAGGATATATATATATTATATAGATACACTATACCACACAGCTACATACCTGGCCATATAATTCAAAGTATGAAGTGTGAGCCTTAAGGAAGTAATCAGTGGCCCATTTCACAGCCGCTCTTGCGTACTCGGTCTGACCTGCAATTGCAATCAGAGGTGTATGGCAAGATATGTGGCATAAAAAGAGATAAAAAAAATGGGAAAGGGCGAAAAAAAAGCGCTGTGAAAAGGGGAAAGGGCGAAAAAAACGGCTGTGAAAATGGGAAAGGGCGATCCTAATATGGGTGAAATCACTCCAGCTAAAAAAAAATAGTAGATGGATGGCAAATTACAGCTAGTGTTTTGCTAAGAGATGCATGGCAAAGAAAAAAAACAAAAAAACTTAAACTCTAATGGAAAAGCAAGAGGGAGATACGAAAAAGGCAGGAATTCATTCTACCTAAATAAGTGTATCGGAAGAGAGAAGTATAGCAAAAAAAAAAAAAAAAAAAAAAAAAAGACAGAAAAAAATGATAATGGGAGAGGGAGTTATGAATACATCAAAATTCGCTCTACCTAAATAGTGACAAAGGAGGAATGGTAAATAAGTTTTTTGTTGATAGAGTAATAGCCAGAATCATGTTAAAGTGGATGCATCATTATTCTTTGTGGATACTGTTTATCTTACAGGATGGATAGTAGTGGATAATGATAATAATCACAATAATGATGATGATAACATTCATGATAATGATACTAATATGATCAATGATAATGATTATCATAATGATGACAATAATGATGATTATTATCATTAAGGATATGATTATGATGGATGTGATGATAATAGTGATAGTAATAATGACTGTAATTATAATAATGATAATGATATTGATAATTATTGCGATAAAAACAAAACAAAGACACTATTATATAAATAAAATAATAAGTCCCCCCCAAAAAACAACAACATCGCATATACTTACAAAACGAACAATAAAAACGACCAGAATAATCAACCGACCACACAATCCGAGAGCAAGCAATCAAGTGAGCAAAGGAGCAGAGATCTCTACCCCAGCGACGCACCTGCTGCCTCGTGTCCGGCGGGGAAGTCGACGAGGCCCCACGCAAGCATAGTCGCCGTGAAGGCCATCGGGAAGCCGAACTTCACGAAATCACCGGCTGTGGGGCGGATGAAGGGTGTGGGTGAGTGTGTGGGGGGTGTGGGGTGGATGGGGAAGGGTGTGGGGAGGAGGAATTGTGGGGTGATGAGGAGGGGTGTGTGTGGGTGTGTGGGGAGGATGGGGAGGGGTGTGGGTGGGCGTGGGTAGGTGTGTCGTAGGGGGGTGAGTAGGGGACAGGGGTGGGGGTGGTAAGAAGGGGATTGTGTGTGTGGGAATGAGTCTTGTGTGAGTGAGGTAATAAGTATGTGTGTGTGAGCGCGCGCGTGCATGTCTATTTTTTTCTGATATTACGTTATTCGTAACCGTAACATCTTTATCTTAATATTTGCTATTGCATATTTCATCATTACCATCCCTCCCTCCCTGCCTCACCATCATAATATCCCCCCGACAGGTCATGACCGACGTCCGACCCATCGTTGACGGCCGAGTCCTTCCTCCAGGTCACCCTCTGGTTAGCCGGGAGGGGACCTGAGCGCTGCGCCTCGTAGAACAGGTAGGACATACACAGAGCCTGGCGAAGGAGAAAGAGAGGCTCGTTATGGCGCGGTTTTTAATGAGGGGCTACATGTATAATTGAGTTTTTGGACATGTAAGAATGCTTTATTACAAGATTTATCTCTATTTACCTATCTATATATCCATTTATTTAGCTTTCTAAGTATTTTTTTTTTATGAGGGGATTACATAAGATGTTTTTTTTTTTTTTTAACCAGATCTGTTGTCTTTGTAAAAGGGACTAAATGTATAAAAATTATTCATTATGGGAGATTAAACGTCTAATGTACAAAATGCATCTTTACCAAATATATATATATATCTATCTATCTATATATATACATATATATATTTATTTATTTAGGATTACCTATATGAATTATTTTTTGTTCATGATAAAATGTTTTTTTTTTTTTTTTAAACAGTTCTATAATCCTAATGTTAGGGATTAAGTATATAATCGATTTTTGGACATTTTCAGATAACTGATTGCCAAAATCTGTTGTATTTCTTTAAATATACATATAATTGTTTGCTCTAGTTGTTTTGCATGTATTTGTTGGGTCATAGATATTATAACTAAAAAAACGAAAAAGAAAAAAGTGCACGTGTTAAATATTAATATAATATTTTTCTAAAAAATCTGCTTCTCCTCGCTTTGTAATATATATATTTTTTTCTAATTCTACTGTTCCTGGGATTGCAAAGGCACTGACAACCCCCAGGCTAGAATATGTTCGGATTAGCCTCATATTAATTTCGAAATGGAGTAAGAACATTCCTGTGTTGCTATATTGCATATAATGTCACGTCACATAATTTCACATCATATCATCTTGTCACATCACACCACAGCGCACTACCTCACGTTACGTCACATCGCGCTGGATTATATCACGTAATACTGCATTGTATCACATCATTTCACATCACACAGGGACTCCTCACATCGCATGCCATACATCGTTTCTCATCACATCACACCGCATCGTATCATGTCATACCACATAATACAGTGCGTCACAGTGCACTGTATCACGCCACACCACATCGCACTGCATCACACAACACTATCACACCTCTCCTCATCACAGCATTTCACATTCCATTATACCACTTCATAACACGTCACGCCACATCATATCATACCACACCACATCAGTTCACATCACACCACGCCACACCACATCACACCACATCACTTTACTTTACACCATACCACACCACACCACACCACACCACATTACATCACATCAAACCACATCACTTCACTTCACATCACACCAGACCACATCACAAGCAGCATCCTCCCCCCTCCCCCTCCCCTACCTGCGCGTAGTCGTAGGGGCCCATGCCCGTGGGGTCGCATGGGCTCTCCGCGGGAGGCTGGGTCACCACGCCGCCGCCGCCTGGGGAAGGGAGAGGTTTAATTTAAAGGTTTAATTTGATTCCATTAGTTTCATTGGATATTTTTGGTGTGACATAGTGTCTGTTTTATTTTGCTTCTAAGTTATCCCCTGTGTGCAAGGAATGGCCGGGGTTACCATCCACTGGCGGCGAGGGATTTGAACGCAAGTCAGCGAGATTGCTTGACGAGATCGCTACCGCTGCATCACACAGCAGGGCGGTGGGTAAGGGAAATGGCGATAATAATGGCTGTGAGGATAAGGGTAAGGAGGGTAGGATTCAGATGGGATTATTCATACGCTATCAAATGTGGATTCATATTCGGAAGCACAATGAGACACTTGTTCTGAATGACCCTTTTTTTCTCCCTCTCTCCCCGTCCTCTCCCTTCCCTCTCCCCCTCCGCCCTCCTTCCCCCTCCACCTTTTCTTCTCCCCCTCTCCCCCCGTCCTCTCCCTCCCCCCCCCCCCTCCCTCCACTCACCGCACGCGTCGGCTCCATTCATGACCGCCGCGACGACCAAGGGCTTGGCGCCGGCGTAGTCCACCTTGAACTCGAAAATGACGCCCCAGCCTGGCTCCGCGTGCCACCCCGAGGACACCAGCTTGAAGTACTTGTCGTTGTGCCACTCAATCACGCCCGCGTAGAACTGTAAGGCGGAGGGGAAGGGGGGGGGGGTGAGAGCGAGATGGGGGTGGGAGGGATGAGGGGGATGGAAAGAGGGTTGAGGGGGTGGAAGGAGGGAGGGGAAGGGGGGGAGGAGAGTGAGAGCGAGATGGGGGTGGGAGGGGTGAGGGGGGTGGAAGGAGGGAGGGGAAGGGGAGGGAGAGGAGAGTGAGAGCGAGATGGGGGTGGGAGGGGTAAGGGGGGGGGAAGAGGGAATGGGAGGGGGGGGGGAGAAGGAGAAGTGAGGGTTAGGGGAAGGGGGAGGGGGAGGGGGAGAGAGATCGAGAGGGGGTGATGGAGAGGGAGAGAGAGAGAGAGAGTGAGAGAGAGAGAGAGTTAGGGAGAGTGTGAGGGAGGGATGAGCAAGATATATATACATAGAATAAAGGGAGGGAGGGAGCGTGGGAAAGGGATATGAATGGAGAGAGAGATAGGGATAGAGAGATAGACAGATATATATATATATATATATATATATATATAGAGAGAGAGAGAGAGAGAGAGAGAAAGACATATATATATATATATATATATATATATATATATATATATATAGAGAGAGAGAGAGAGAGAGAGAGAGACATATATATAAATATATATATATATATATATATATATATATATATATATATATATATATATAGAGAGAGAGAGAGAGAGAGAGAGAGAGAAAGGGAGAGAGAGATAACGAAAGAGGGAGAGAGCGAGCGAGAGAGAGAGAAATGAAGAGAATCGGATGAAAGAGAGACAAAGAGAAAGAAGAAGAGGACAGCATAATATAAAGTAAAGTAATGAAGGAACATTATTAAAGTAAATGGCCAATAAATATCATATGACAGAAGGAGGAGATGATAAAGGTGAAAGATGAAGAAGAAGAGAAAGACAAAGAAGAAGAAGAAGGAGAAGAAGAAGAGGAAGAAGAAGAAGAAGAAGAAAACAAGAAAAGAAACAATAAGGAGAAGAGAAGAAAAAGCTATAAATACATCATACAGAAGAGGGAGGAGCAGCAGAAGAATAAGAGACGTAAGAAAGGTAGCATGAGAAATGATAAAAAATAGGAGAAGAAGAAGGAAAAAAAAAGGAAAGGGAGAGAGGAAGATAGAGGGAGAGGGAGAGGGAGAGGGAGAGGGAGAGAGAGAGAGAGAGAGAGAGAGAGAGAGAGAGAGAGAGAGAGAGAGAGGAGAGAGAGAGGGAGAGGGAGAGGGAGAGGGAGAGGGAGAGGGAGAGGGAGAAGGGAGAGGGAGAGGGAGAGGGAGAGGGAGAGGGAAAGGGATAGGGAGAAGGAGAGGGAGAGGGAGAGGGAGAGGGAGAGGGAGAGGGAAAGGGAGAGAGAGAGAGAGAGAGAGAGAGAGAGAGAGAGAGGAGAGAGAGAGAGAGAGAGGAGAGAGAGAGAGAGAGAGAGAGAGAGAGAGAGAGAGAGAGAGAGAAATAGAGATGGAGAGAGAGTCAGAGTAAGAGAAAGAGAGAGATACAGAGACAAAGAAAGAAAAGGAGAACGAGAGCGATACAGACTCACCTCCAGGTTGCTCACGGACTGGTCAAAAGTGAGCTCGACGGTCAGCCCATCGAAAACACTACCGGCGGTCGCGGAGAACTGGGCCATGTAGCTGCCTGTCCAGTCGTTCGTGATGCTGACGGAGGAGCACTGCGCCCTCGCTCCTGGTGGGGGAGAAGAAGGGAGGGAGGGAGGGACGGAGGGAGAGAGGGAGGGAGAGAGGGAGGGAGGGAGAGAGGGAGGGAGGGAGGGGAGGGAAGGAGGGAAGGAGGGAGGTAGGGAAGTTGGGAGGGAGGGAGGAAGAGAGTGAAAAAGGGAACGAGGGAGAGAGAGAGGAAGGGAGGTTGTGAAGGAGGGAAGGTGGGAGGGAGGGATATATATATAAATATATATATATAAATATATATATATATATATATAAATATATATATATATATATATATATATATATATATACACACACATACATACATATATATATATATATATATATATATATATACATATATGTATATATATATGTATATATATATATATATATATATATATATATATATATATATATATATAGAGAGAGAGAGAGAGAGAGAGAGAGAGAGAGTGAAAGATAGATTGATAGATATAGAGAGAGTGAGGAAGTGCGGGGAAAAAATATCAAATTAATCGCATTGCAAAACAATTTTTACAAAGAAAATTAACACGCTTGTGTTATTAATATTAACCATTAGAATTATTAAAAAAGTGCAAAGGAAAGAAAAGAAGAGCCTGAAAATTATAATAATAAAAACAAAACAAAACGGGAAGACGAAAAAACATAGAAATGCGAAGCATTATTTCAAAACTTAATTGCAGGGAAGAAAACACGAAAAAAGTCAATATAGAAAATAAGAAATAATGAGAAAAGACGCAAAAACTGAGAACAAAGGAAATTAAAGAGAGAGAGAGGGAGAGAGAGAGAGAGAGAGAGAGAGAGAGAGAGAGAGAGAGAGAGAGAGAGAGAGAGAGAGAGAGAGAGAGAGAGAGAGAGAGAGAGAGAGAGAGAGAGAGAGAAGAGAGAGATAGAGATAGAGAGAGAGAGAGAGAGAGAGAGAGAGAGAGAGAAGAGAGAGAGAGAGAGAGAGAGAGAGAGAGAGAGAGAGAGAGAGAGAGAGAGAGAGAGAGAGAGAGAGAGAAGAGAGAGAGAGAGAGAGAGAGAGAGAGAGAGAGAGAGAGAGAGAGAGAGAGAGAGAGAGAGAGAGAGAGAGAGAGAGAGAGAGAGAGAGAGAGAGAGAGAGAGAGAGAGAGAGAGAGAGAGAGAGAGAGAGAGAGAGAGAGAACAAAAACGACAAGATTAATACAAAAATAATCAGAAACCATAAAAAAAGAAAAAGAAAAAAGAAATCAAAACAACCAAAAGAAAACAAAAGAAAAACAGATAAGACAAAAATACAAAAAAAGAACAGAAAACTTAAGTTAAATTCTCCCTCCAGCCTGCATCGTACCCGACAGGAGGGCGAGGGAGGCCAGAGTCCCGAGCAGAAATTCCCACGCGTGCATGCTGACTTCGTGGTCCCGATACACTGTCGAGAAAAAGGGACTCTTCCTGCTATTTATGTCCCTTGGATGAGTCTGTTATCGGAGGAAACGGCGTTCGGATCACGTGACTTGAACAGCTGTATTTTTTCTCGTGAGAATCGCAAGGCGTCTTGTAATTCACTATTGTTATTTTTGGACAACTAAGGTTTCCTTGGTTGCGGTTATTGTGGATAAGAAATGATTCGTTTTTCAAGGTCGGATTCCATTTTTTTTACACCATTAGTAAGGAAGTCAATTAAATAGCATATACAGATTTTTTAAATCAGTATAGACCAATAGTATAGATTTTAATTCAGGAGTTATATTAATAATCTGCTTGAAATTATGAAGGGGGGGGGGGGAGGGAGCGTAGAATTGAAAAAAAAGAAAAAATGCTGGAGGAGTATGGTGGTAAAAAAAAAAGATGATTTTTATATGATCTTTATTTTTTGTTTTTATTATTATTAACATCAAAATTAATATTATTGTTGTTGTTACTATTATCATTATCACCATTATTATTATCATTATTGTTATTATTATTGTTATTATTATTATAATGTTGTTAACATTGTTATCATTATTACTATTATTATTATCATTATTATAATTATTATACTTATCATCATCATCATCATCAACACTATTAATAGTAATAGTAGCAACAGAAGTAGAAGCAGTAGTATCATTATTACTATTATTATTATTATTGTTATTATTATCATTCTGATTATTATTATTATCATTGTTGTTGTTGCTGTTGTCATTAGTATTATCATTATCATTATGTTATGAATGCATTTATTATTAATATTATTATCAATATTATTATTATTAATATTATTATTACCGTAATTATCATTATCATTATCAGTATTCTTATTCATATTCTTATCCTTATTACTATCATCATTATAATCATTATCACGATTGATATGATTTTAATTCTTATTATTGTTATTATTATCATTATTATTATTATTATTATCATTATTATTACTATTATTATTATTATTATTATTATTATTATTATTATTATTATCATTATATTTATTTTTATTTTTATTCTTCTTATTATTATCATTATCATTATTATTACTATTATTATTATTATTATTATTATTATCATTATATTTATTTTTATTTCTATTCCTCTTATTATTATTATTATTATTATTATTATCATTATTATTATTATTATTATTATTATTATTATTATTATTATTATTATTATTATTATTAATATTATTATTATTGATATTATCATTATTATTATCATTATTATTATCATTATTATTGTTATCATTATTACTATTATTATTATTATTATTATTATTATTGTTATTATTAATATTCTTACTATTATTATTATCAATAATTATCTTTATAGTTATCATTATTATTATTATTAAAATTGTTATTATTATTATCATTATTGCTAGTATTATTATCATTAGTAGTAGTAGTAATATTAATAGTAGTATTAGTAGTATTAGTAGTATAGTAGTATCTTTATTATTATTGTGTTACTATTATTATTATCATTATTATTATTATTATCATTAATGTTATTATTGTTATTCTTATTATTATCATTACTATTATTGTTAAGTATTATTATTATTATTATTATTATTATTAATATTATTAATATTATTAATATTATCATTATTATCA
>NC_061860.1:24504421-24511921 GCF_019202785.1 Penaeus chinensis
CCTCACGACCCTCGGCACCGCAACTCCTCTACTCACTTGAGGAAAGCCTCGACGTATTTGCGGAGGTTCTTGGGGTTGATCTTGCTCTGGAGGCGGTCCTGGTACTCCTTGATGAGGCGCTCCTTGTTCTCAGCAGTGTCCAGTTGCTGCGGAAAGTAGGGAGGGCGTTATGGCGTGGTAAAGGGAGGGGGGCTTCGAGGCGCTCGGGTGTGGGGAGAGTGTGTTCGTGTGTGACTTGACTGCTAAAAGGGAGACTTTTGGGTTCAGTTGACTAATGCTCAATCATTGTGTCTTTTTATTATTTGCTTTCAAGGCTCATTATTATTCCTTTTGATTAATAAAAATGTATTGCAAATTAATTCTGGTATATGCATCACTAACATTACTAATAAAATGTGAACTGAAAAAGCGTTTATTAATATATTCAATGTTATAGCGGTGTTTGCATGTTATCCAATATCCATGTGGAAGCATAGTGTTAAAAATACTAGTCTAAATATGAACTCGCACGAGTTATATTAACTGGTGTGAGGTAAAAAAAAAAGCATGTTAATGTATTTTGACTAGACTAGAGTAGTGTAACAAATTATTCCATTCATTTGTGGTTTGTTAAACTTGAAAATGATTGTTTCTGATGTACGTGTGTCCATACTTGTTATATTCAGTGTGATGTTGGGTTGTTTGTCCCACGGTGAAGATGTTAGTATTTTAGTTTTAAACCTTAGTGAACCCATGATTGAAATGTATTGTATTACTGTAGATGTGATGTGATGATGTTTTGAATTGAACTACTTCAAGTCTCCATGGGGGATATTATACTTGATTTTGGAAAATGTTCTAATAATTGGAAATAAATTACTTTGCCAAAAAGGAAGGAGAATATATTGTGCAAATAGTGATTAAATAGGGTCCTCATCTATCCCAAAAAAGTAAGGATGTAAGACCCTGTCCTTTAAGAGGAAGGTGTCTTACGTACTGTGTTACATAACAGGGGTTCTGATGTATGAAAGAAAACGAAGGAAAATCAAACAAAAATATGCAGTGCTTCATACTGCATGACAGACAAATGCCTCATGAAGTCATTCCTCTCATCCATTAGCTCTTCCCTGTCTAATGCAAAATGGGGATATGTGCATATATACACACACACACACGCACACACGTGTATATATGTATGCATATATATATGCGTATCTAAAACGGATCTTGCATTCCTCCCTAGGCTACAAAAAAGGAACAAAAATATATTGGTAAAACTCCTAGCCATCACGAATACATGATGGCTTATCTAATCAAATCATTTCATTACATACCAAAATATATTAAAAAAAGAAGAAAATGTGCAGCGTAGTAGGATCTGCATGCATGAATGGTCAGACACATAACATTGACACAGAAACACGCGTGTTAGACAGCCTATGTACTTGGCTCCCGTCACGGTGAGGCCAAGAAACAAGAGCACTAAAACATAACACATTTTTTCCCCTTTTAAGGTCATGCAGCGTGAAATATCTGTTCGTGGTGGAGCTGGGATTTCCGTTTCATGCTTTGATCGTTTTGGGATCAAATACGGATATAAATTTACGTTTTCGATCTATATTCCACTGTGTGTCTTCGATAAGTGATTGATTTCAGAATAGGAATAAGCATCACAAACAGACATTTCAGTTTCGTTTTTTTTTTATGGTATTTCGCTTTTTTTAAGTTAATATAAGAAAGCTATATATGGGACTACACAGTACCTCCATCAAACGCTGTAAGATGCCCAATTGTTGCGTTTTCGAACAGGACGTGACAATGTTGGAGGTGGAAAAATCAAGAGAAAGTTTCTTTAGACATTCCGGTCCACCTCATACAGCACAAACAGTAGTACTTACATGGTGGAATCGTAGACTTTATTTACAAAGTATTTGATCACCTTTAGAATGCGTCTCTTTTGGGGGGGGGACTATTTTATCATCGTTTGGCTCCAGACATTGTCAGCACATATGTCTGTTTTCGCTTTGCTTTGTCTTTATTTTAGTGGCATATCATACGCAGCTGGCTTAAGCTCGTCCAAAGGTGGTCAAAAAGCATGTAATCAAAGCCAAGTCGTTGAGGGGAAAACAACTTGCCACATGCAATGTAACCAGGCTCTTCGGTACTCAGTTTTAATAACACTGACTTTCTCTTTTTATTCTTCATTTAGTCTTGCAAAACTAACCGGTCCATTGCACCGCCTGCTAACATTGCAATGGAAAGTGTAAACAGGGGATGAGTAGAAGGCGAAATTCGACGTCTACTGGTAAGTAGGCTGATCACTCCACAACATTATATATAAGACACTGAAATACGTTACATCGGCTACACACTGTCCAGGCAAGATTCTCAGAGAAGTTTCGTCTAGAAATATTGGTGAAAGAGTTGAGTCTACAGAGATAAGTTATACATCGTTACAACAGCCGTAGTGAGAGAGAGAGAGAGAGAGAGAGAGAGAGAGAGAGAGAGAGAGAGAGAGAGAGAGAGAGAGAGAGAGAGAGAGAGAGAGAGAGAGAGAGAGAGAGAGAGAGAGAGAGAGAGAGAGAGACTAAAAGAGAAAATGTGAATGACACAGAGAGAAAGATAAATAGAAGGAAAGAGAGAAATAAACAGAGAGAGCGAGACATGCAATTCAGCATCTGAGCAAAGTTCTTTTCTTAAGCAAAAGCTTTAAGAGCTTATGAGCTAATAGTGTTGAATTATTCACTTTATCTTATTGTTTATCACATTCAATGATCTACTCCATCAACCCAGTTACTTATAAAACAAAATATATGAACTCGAAATTTTACTATAGTATTGCAAATTCTCCTTCTCCAATTGCATCTCACTGTTGTAACTTACTCCAAGAATGAAACTCAGTAAGAACAACATCAACAACATCAAAAAAGTATTACTGAATGATCCTTTCCCCCTCCCTACTTTATTATCATTACTATTCCCTCATTAAGACCTTTGCAAGAACACATTGAATAATCCACTGAGAATCATGCATGCAAGAGCCTGTGAAGAGAGAACATACACCAATGGCCATTACATCACAGTTACAGACAAGCCTCTCCACCTTCCGGACTTTGTACCTGAGAGAGCATCTGAAAGAAAAGTAAAATACATCACCGCCTAAATTTCAGAGCTGCTACTTTCAACCGCACGACAGAGCTAATATATATTTTTTTCCAGTCGTGAATCATAGATATATATAGATATTTTAAAAGGGTATATACAGTGGGATATTACCAGATAGATTTTTGATGAAAGAGGTTTCAATGTAGGAGCTATAGTCTGAGTAGCAGAATATAATCAAGGTTTAATGAAAGTAGGCATGAATGATGGTATATATAGAGAGATAGGTGTTTCTAATTTCTACTAATATCTCTTTCGCATATTTCGTTTATCTCTCTCTCTCTCTCTCTCTCTCTCTCTCTCTCTCTCTCTCTTTCTCTCTCTTGCTTTCTCCCGCTTGCTCTCTATCTCTCTCTCTCTCTCTCACATGCAGACCCTTTCTCACTTTTGCTCTCTCTCTCTCTCTCTCTCTCTCTCTCTCTCTCTCTCTCTCTCTCTCTCTCTCTCTCTCTCTTGCTTTCTCCCGCTTGCTCTCTATCTCTCTCTCTCTCTCTCTCTCACACATGCACACCCTTTCTCACTTTTGCTCCCTCTCTCTCTCTCTCTCTCTCTCTCTCTCTCTCTCTCTCTCTCTCTCTCTCTCTCTCTCTCTCTCTCTTTTGCTTTCTTTCTCACTTTTTTTTTCTTGTTTTATCCCGCTTTATCTCTCTCTCTCTCTCTCTCTCTCTCTCTCTCTCTCTCTCTCTCTCTCTCTCTCTCTCTCTTCTCTCTCTCTCTCTCTCTCTGTCTCTCTCTCTCTCTCTCTCTCTCTGTCTCTCTCTCTCTCTCTCTCTCTCTCTCTCTCTCTCTCTCTCTCTCTCTCTCACTCTCTCTCTCTCTCTGTCTCTCTCTCCCACAGCAACCTTTTCCTGCATAAAAGCCCTACGCATCTTGATATAAACAGCATCTGTTAATACCAAGGAGAAGACAGAAGGTTAAACACAACACCACAATCTTATCACAGAGAGAAAATAAAAGCCCAACAATAAGCAGGTACAAAGGGCAGAATGCATGATGAAAATAAAAGCCAAAAGAATGTATCTATTATCACTGGAAAAAAAAACCTAACCAGGGTGTAATGGAAGGCGATAGATTGGTTGTACAGCAATCGTAACTTTGGCCATCAGTTACGACAAATAACGTTTTTTTTTGGTTCATTTACACTCAAGAACTGCTGAAAGCAAAGTCACTCTTCAAACAGAATAAATGGGTCTGGAAAAATGTAAAAAAAACAGACCACTTCGTATTCAAAAGCCTGAAAATGATACACCCTCCTCAGTCTTATTAATAAAACCATTACTTAAAAAAAAAAAAAAAAATACATACACCGTATAAACCCTACGAACCGACCCCCCCCAAAAAAAAAAAAAAAAAAAAGATTAAAAAAAGACACAGCAGTTGTCAAAAAAAAAGAAAAAAAAGAAACAGAAAAGAAAAACAATATGTTGGTCTTTTCGAACACTTTACAAAAGCAAAAGAAATGCTTACGTGGCCAAACTTGTGGAAGATGAGGTACTGTTCAGCAGTGGGATGCATGCCCACGTTGTTCAGCTTCCAAGAGATGATCTGCAATCCGGGGAAAAAAAAGGAGTTCGTGAGTCGATTAAAAAGGAAACGTGGATGTGGAAAAAAAAAAACACGGGGGTTGGGGGGGGGGGGGAGTTCGTGAGTCATTTTGAAGAGGGAAATCGTGTTTAGGATGAAATAATAAAACAGCTTGAGTAACTTCGCTGGTGAATAGGGATCGACATTTATGGCTAAAAGGTATAAGAAGATTTGTATTTATTTATTTTATTGTATTCACATATATCATCATTGTCATCATTAAAAATAATATTCTTCGCCCCTTCCCCTCTCCCTCTTATGAACTGCCTACTCCTCCTCCTCCTCCTCCTCCTCTTCCTCCTCCTCTTCCTCCTCCTCCTCCTCCTCCTCCTCCTCCTCCTCCTCCTCCTCCTTCTCCTCCTCCTCCTCCTCCTTCTCCTCCTCCTCCTCCTCCTCCTCCTCCTCCTCCTCCTCCTCCTCCTCCTCCTCCTCCTCCTCTTCCTCTTCCTCTTCCTCTTCCTCCTCCTCCTCCTCCTCCTCCTCCTCCTCCTCCTCTTCCTCCTCCTCCTCCTCCTCCTCCTCCTCCTCCACCTCCTCCTCCTCCTCCTCCTCCCTTCCTTCATTCCTACCTTGTCCTTGAAGTGCTCCATGACGCCGGCGGTGGTGGATGTGCAGTGGATGAGGATGAGTCCCATGCACCGCTCGGGCTGGGCCATGCCGAAGCGGGCCAAGATGTTGGCCCCGGCGCCCTCGCCCAGCCCGATCACCAGCTTCACCTTCAGCTGGTCCAGGATGGCCACCAGGTCCTCGGCGATGCTCTGCATGGTCGGGAACTGGTAGCTGCGGGGGGAGAGGGGCGTGAGATCGGGCTCGCTGGTTACGGGGTCGGCTCCTCTCGTTCTCTCTCTCTCTTTCTCTCTCTTTCTCTCTCTTTCTCTCTCTTTCTCTCTCTCTCTCTCTCTCTCTCTCTCTCTCTCTCTCTCTCTCTCTCTCTCTCTCTCTCTCTCTCTCTCTCTCTCTCTCTCTCTCCCTGTCTCGGGGTTCTCTCTAGTCCTCTCTCTCTCTCTTATTAAACAGTTGCACAAAACGTTGAATTTGTAAGTAGACAGAAAAGGATATAAACAATCTATAAACAGGTGTGTATGTTTTCCTTGCTTGTGTGCGTAAATATCTACATCTACAAAGTGATTACAAGCCTCAGTCCCGCCTCGTGAAACCCCTCCCTCAGATGGTGCAGGTGACCCCCCTTCTACCCCCCCCCCCCCACACTTCGGCTGGCCACGAGGCGAGACGGAGCGAGGAGGAGGACGAAGGGAATCTCTCGGGGAAGTGGGCCGCTACGTGACCCACTTCATGCTGCCCGACCCCTCCTCCCCTCTCACTTCCACCCCAATTCCCCAATTTTTTTGCGTGGCTCCCCCTCTCTCCTCTCCCCTCCCTCCATTCCTCCCTGAGTCCACTTCTTCTTGCGTTTACTCCCCCTCCCCTTTACCCCCTACTTCTCCTCCTAAGCCAACCGAATCTTCCCTGAATTCACCCTTTTAACTCCCACCACAGCCCTCCTTTCCCTTTTTCCACCACCCTCTCCCTCCCCTCCTTTCACTCCCCTCCATTCCACCACCTCTAACCTGCCCCTCCCCCTCCCCTTCCCCTCCCTTCTCCCCTTCCCCTCCCCTACCCCATCACCTCCCTCCCCCTTCCCCTCTCTGTCTCCGAAGTGAACTCTGGAAAAAAAAAAAACACTTGGATCCCGTTACATTTCTCCCCCTTTTTCATTTATTTTCATTCACTCTAACTTCTGCTATGAATAACCATGAAAGGGAATGAGGCGGTGAGTCGGAAAAAATCGTGTTGTGTGTACGTGAGTGTATGTGTACGTGTGTGTATGTGTGTGTGTGTGTGTGTGTGTGTGTGTGTGTGTGTGTGTGTGTGTGTGTGTGTGTGTGTGTGTGTGTGTGTGTGTGTGTGTGTGCGCGTGCGTGCGTGCCTGTGTGCGCGCGTGTGCTTCTCTTCTGCAGGAAAAGTTTTACCTAATTGGGCTCAACATTTTGAGAAAACGGGAAAAAATACAAAGGCAAATACGCTTTCCCTTCCTCCCTTTCTCCTCTCCCCTCTTATTGCTATCTCCCTTTCTCCCTTTCCCTTCTTGTTCCCTCTATTTACTTCTTTCGCTCTTGTATTGGGTGGATCATTTCGCTCGCTCGCTCGCACGCTCTTTATCACACTCTCTTTCTTCCGTGCCACCTTCCCTTCTCTCTCTCTCTCTCTCTCTCTCTCTCTCTTCTCTCTCTCTCTCTCTCTCTCTTTCTCTTTCTCTCTCTCTCTCTCTCTCACTTAACACCTACTTTACTCCTATCTACCTTACATTTCACGCTTCTTTTATGTTCAAAACACTCATTCATTCCTTTCCTTCTAACCCCAACCCTACTGGCGCCCACCTTTCATCTCACCCCCCATGTCCCCCCAACTCTCTCCCCACCCTCTCGCTTCAAGATCTCACTCACGCCCATCACACCCCTCTCCCCACCTCCGCCCACTGCCTCGCCTCCACCCACCCGCTACCCTTCCTTTAGCTGACTTCCGCCCACCGCACCTGCGCCCTTCTCTCACTCTCCTTCCCAGCTCCCCTACCCTAGTCTCACCCCTCCTCCCCTTCCCACCTGCGCCCCATATACTCCTCTCCCCATTGCTCTCACTATTCATTCCTCATACACACTCATCTCACCCATCTACTCCCTCTTTATCACTCAACTCCCCACCCCCACCCCGCATTCCACTCGCTTCCACCTCCCTACACTCCAGCCCAACTACCTCCACCATCCCCCCCCAGCCCAC
>NC_061860.1:24546940-24559440 GCF_019202785.1 Penaeus chinensis
AATCCTATCGTTTTCGGTCACTCTACACATCCACATAAGCATCCTCATTTCTGATACTTCTAATTTTCTTGCCTCGCCCTTTTTAATTGGCCAAGTCTTTGCCCCGTACATCACTGCAGGATCGACGACGCTTTTCAGTTAACTCTCTCATCACGCAAGACACCCGGTGTTCTCCTCCAGTTTACCCATGCTGATTGGATTCTGTGGTTTAACTTTACATCCATGTCTCCGCTACTTGTTATGTGTGAACCTAGGTATTTAAACGATCTAGCACATTTTACCTGTTCCTCTCCTACATTGATAGCATGATCTTGACAATTAAACGGTAGATGCTCGGTTTTGGTTCTGCTAATCTTTAACCTCTAACTTCTAAGCCCTTCTCCATCGTTCTAGCTTCCTCTATACATCCAGCTTTGACGTACCCACCAAAACAATATCATCTGCAATAAGCATACTCTATGGTACATCCTCCTTTACTGCGTTGGCTAATACATCCATTACTAGGTCAAAGAGGTATAGACTAAGCGCTGACCCTTGATGCAATCCTACCTGTACACTTATCTCTTTTGTCAGTCCTACACTGCTTCTTACTTTTGTTGTTACATCCCTGTACATATATTTTACTGACCTTACATATTTTCAGCAACTCCCTTTTTCCGCATGAATCTCCACACCTCTTGTCTAGGTACTCGGTCATAAGCCTTTTCTAAGTCCATGAGCACTAAGTGTAGATCTTTCTGTTTTATTGCATACTTCTCCATCAGTTGCCTTGCTAGAAAGATGGCATCTGTCGTTTCTTTACTTGGCATAAACCCGACCTGTTGCTCACTAACACCTGTACCATCTCTTATCTTTGCATCCAGTACTCTCTCAGATAGCTTTATGGTGTGCCCCATTTATTTTATCCCCCGGTAGATTCCACAGCACTGTGCATCTCCTTCGCCTTTATATATTGGAACTAGTGTACTTTTCCTCCATAAGTCTGGTATCCTCTCTTGTTGGAAGATCTTCCGTAACAGGTCTAATATGATGTCTACACCCTCGTCACCCAGGTACTTCCACGCTTCAATTGGAATCCAATCAGGTTCCACGGCTTTTTCATTCTTTATTTTAATGAATGCTTCCTTTACCTCTAAACTTGGTAAATCTTCTGGCTCTATCTCATTTGCTGTTCCGTCGTCGCTAGGGTTTATGGGATTTTTTTCATTTAATAGGTTACAAAAATACTCTCTCCGTCTTACTTTAATATCACTTTCCCTTGTTATTACACTCCCATACCTCTTTGATGCTTTGTCCTTAGCCTTTTCGATTCTAAAGATGTCCCTCTTTGGTTTCCATATCTTCATAAAACTTGCTCATTGTTTCTTCCTTTGCCCTTGCTACTGCTCTTTTGGCCCTTTTATTCGCCTCTCCATACTGCCTTATATACAGGAGCCTATTTCTCATTTTCTGTGACACCCTTCACCCTACAGCTTAGCAGCGAGGAAATTTCGTAGTGAATATTAAAAATAAATGGGAAGAGTGTTTTTTTTTTTTATTCCTGCATTATATCTTTTTATTAAATATTGTCATTAGCTTATTGTGGGAAGTCTGTTTAGCAGATTGCTGTCGCTACTCTTTAAGCATAAGCAACTATCGCTATCTATTGCTTATTCAAAACGAATTTAAACATGCAGGGTTGTGGATGTGTTGTTTAATATGACATTCTGGAAAAAAATGGACAGAACTGAAAATTTCTCACGTTCAGCTCCTTTGAAACTTTGGGAGGCAGTTCTCCCTGATACCCCTCTAAATGACAACCCAGCCCATGTGCTTAAAATTCTAGTCTATCAAATGTATCACATTATGAAAATATATTGTTTATGATGTTGTGGTCATTAATATCAGCATCTTTTTCTTTGTAAATTTCTTTATTTGTTACGCTTATAACTGAATGACAGTATATCATCAATATCATTAATATTTATATTATTTTTAATCTTGAACGCCGTCCAAAGATAATTAGTTTAGTTACCCATGACAAAAAACTATTTTCTTTGCCCTTCATTCTTTCATAGAAAATATAAACCAGTAGTTTTAAGGATAACTATTTCATTATTTAAGCTTCATTTACCGTTTGTTTTTACACATTTGATGGTAAGACCATTTTAATTCTTGCAGGGTAATAACCATGAATTCGTAGCATCGATATCAACAAGTCTAATTAAATATTTTCTTATTAATATAGCAAGGACAGTACAGGGGCGTAGTCAGGGGGGAGAACTAAGAGCCATGTCCCCTGCCAAGGTTGACAAGATTTTTTTTATCTTCTTAATACTTGGCTATTCATTTACACCCCTCCTCTTATTTCTCTCCTAGTTCTTGCTTACTATATCTGACTCTATCAATAATGTACATTTGAAAACGAATTACCTATCTATGTGACCTGGGTTTCTGTCACATTGGACTTGTACCTTAACTTCTCATACTATATCCGACTGTGGTGACACCTTTAAAAAGATCAAGATGTAGTTAATTAACACTAATTAATTTGAAAGGGGATCCAAACTAGTTAGTTACATTTGTTATATGGTTTTAGAAAAAACATTACCACAAGCTGTTTGTACTTGTATTCGAAAACACAGAAGAATACAGAAAAGATATAACGCCTTCAATATAATCCAAGCTTCGGTCCTAGTATAATAGTCGGTTGACTGCAAAGTAGGCGTATCTCTTGCTACGGAAATCATTGGTAAGTAATTTATTAACTCAACTTCCTTTCCTTCATACTATATTCTGGAAAAAAGATCCAAAATGCCGTGCTTTCCATTTTTCTAATAGAAATCATCTAAATAAAATGTTAGTCAAAATCAGAAAGGTATAGCCCTTGTTCATATTCTTTTATCTTTTCTGCAGGGAATTTGATGCCATTTTATAATACCTTCTTGGCATTTACCAGCACGGAGAAAACACCTTTTCTTTTTTCTTTCTCTCTTTCTGTTTTCTTTGTTTTCTTCTTTCTTTTTTATACACATTTCAAGCTGCCAATCCTCCTCACTTATCAGGACGTGACTTGTTGTGAGAACTTCCCTGTGTCTGGATTAAAATTCGGCAAGTGTTCTTCGATTCGATAAGGTGCCTTTGAAATACGCACTGCAGAACCCACACATATGAGCCCTAACTCACACGGCCTTTCACCCACATAGCCTTTCAAGCACACAGCCTTTCAAGCACACAGCCTTTCAAGCACACAGCCTTTCAAGCACACAGCCTTTCAAGCACACAGTCTTTCAACCATATAGCCTTTCAGGCACACAGCCTTTCAAGCACACAGCCTTTCAACCAAATAGCCTTTCAATCACACAGCCTTTCAAGCACAGTCTTTCACCCACATAGCCTTTCAAACACACAGCCTTTCACCCACATAGCCTTTCAAACACACAGCCTTTCAAGCACACAGCCTTTCAAGCACACAGCCTTTCAACCACACAGCCTTTCAAGCACAGTCTTTCAACCACATAGCCTTTCAAGCACACAGCCTTTCAACCACACAGCCTTTCAACCACACAGCCTTTCAACCACACAGCCTTTCAACCACACAGCTTTTCAAGCACATAGCCTTTCAAGCAAACAGCCTTTCAAGCACACAGCCTTTCAAGCACACAGCCTTTCACTCACACAGCTTTTCAAGCACACATCCTTTCACCCACACAGCCTTTCACTCACACAGCCTTTCAAGCACACAGCCTTTCAACCACACAGCCTTTCAAGCACACAGCCGTTCAACCACACAGCTTTTCAACCACACAGCCTTTCAACCACACAGCCTTTCAAGCACACAGCCTTTCAAGCACACAGCCTTTCAACCACACAGCTTTTCAACCACACAGCCTTTACCCACACAGCTTTTCACTCACACAGCCTTTCAAGCACACAGCCTTTCAAGCACACAGCCTTTCAACCACACAGCCTTTCAACCACACAGCCATTCAACCACATAGCCTTTCAACCACACAACCTTTCAAGCACACAGCCTTTCAACCACACAGCCTTTCAACCACATAGCCTTTAAAGCACACAGCCTTTCAAGCACACAGATTTTCAAGCACCCAGCCTTTCAAGCACTCAGCCTTTCAAGCACACAGCCTTTCAAGCACACAGCCTTTCACTCACACAGCTTTTCAAGCACACAGCCTTTCACCCACACAGCCTTTCACTCACACAGCCTTTCACTCACACAGCCGTTCAACCACACATCCTTTCACCCACACAGCCTTTCACTCACACAGCCTTTCAACCACACAGCCTTTCAACCACACAGCTTTTCAACCACACAGCCTTTCAACCAAATAGCCTTTCAAGCACATAGCCTTTAAAGCACACAGCCTTTCAAGCACACAGCCTTTCAACCACACAGCCTTTCAACCACACAGCCTTTCACCTACACAGCCTTTCAAGCACACAGCCTTTCAAGCACACAGTCTTTCAACCACATAGCCTTTCAAGCACACAGCCTTTCAAGCACACAGCTTTTCAAGCACACAGCCTTTCAACCAAATAGCCTTTCAAGCACATAGCCTTACAAGCACACAGCCTTTCAAGCACACAGCCTTCCAACCACACAGCCTTTCAAGCACACAGTCTTTCAACCACACAGCCTTAAACCACACAGCCTTTCAAGCACACAGCCTTTCAAGCACACAGCCTTTCAAGCACACAGCCTTTCAAGCACACAGTCTTTCAACCACATAGCCTTTCAAGCACACAGCCTTTCAAGCACACAGCCTTTCAAGCACACAGCTTTTCAAGCACACAGCCTTGCAACCGCACAGCCTTTCAACCACACAGCCTTTCAACCACACAGCCTTTCAAGCACACAGCCCTTCACTTACAGCCTTTCAAGCACACAGCCTTTTAAGCACACAGCATTTCAAGCACACAGCCTTTCAAGCACACAGCCTTTTAAGCACACAGCATTTCAAGCACACAGCTTTTCAAGCACACAGCCTTTCAACCGCACAGCCTTTCAACCACACAGCCTTTCAACTACACAGCCTTTCAAGCACACAGCCTTGCAACCGCACAGCCTTTCAAGCCACACAGCCTTTCACCCACACAGCCTTTCACCCACACAGCCTTTCAAGCACACAGTCTTTCACCCACACAGCTTTTCAAGCACACAGCCTTTCAAGTACACAGCCTTTCACATACACAGCCTTTCACCCACGCAGCCTTTCACCCACGCAGCCTTTCACTCACACAGCCTTTCCCATACTCAGCCTTTCACATACTCAGCCTTTCACCCACACAGCCTTTCACCCACGCAGCCTTTCACCCACGCAGCCTTTCACCCACGCAGCCTTTCACTCACGCAGCCTTTCACTCACACAGCCTTTCAACCACATAGCCTTTCATCCACGCAGCCTTTCACATACCCAGCCTTTCACCCACGCAGTCTTTCACTCACGCAGTCTTGCACATACCCAGCCTTTCACCTACACAGCCTTTCACTCACGCAGCCTTTCACTCACACAGCCTTTCACCCACGCAGCCTTTCACCCACGCAGCCTTTCATCCACGCAGCCTTTCATCCACGCAGCCTTTCATCCACGCAGCCTTTCACCCACGCAGCCTTTCACCCACGCAGCCTTTCACCCACGCAGCCTTTCACCCACGCAGCCTTTCACCCACGCAGCCTTTCACCCACGCAGCCTTTCACTCACGCAGCCTTTCACTCACACTGCCTTTCAACCACATAGCCTTTCATCCACACAGCCTTTCACATACCCAGCCTTTCACCCACGCAGTCTTTCCCTCACGCAGTCTTTCACATACCCAGCCTTTCACCTACACAGCCTTTCACTCACGCAGCCTTTCACTCACACAGCCTTTCACCCACGCAGCCTTTCACCCACGCAGCCTTTCATCCACGCAGCCTTTCATCCACGCAGCCTTTCACACACGGAGCCTTTCACCCACGCAGCCTTTCATCCACGCAGCCTTTCATCCACGCAGCCTTTCACCCACGCAGCCTTTCATCCACGCAGCCTTTCACACACGCAGCCTTTCATCCACGCAGCCTTTCATCCACGCAGCCTTTCACTCGCGTAGCCGTTTCCGTACAGCCTTTCATCCACACAGCCTTTCAACCAGCAGGTTTTCATCTACACACCCCACTTCCACCTCATTCCCTTAGGAGGCTTCCGGCTTAAAATCCATAACAGAAGCTCCCAGCGTGAAGCCCCTTTGAGGTAAACTGTCTGTGTGTTGATGTGCTTAGGTGAGCCATACGGTTAATATCTCTATCTATCTATCTATTTTTTTCTGATTGTTTGTCTATCTTTCTTATATATAGATAGATAGATAGATAGATAGATATGTATGTATGTATGTATGTACATATGTATATATATATGTATGTATATATATGTACATGTGTATATATATATAGATATATATATAAAGAGAGAGAGAGAGAGAGAGAGAGACAGACAGACAGACAGACAGATAGACAGGTAGACAGACAGAGTCAGAGAGAAGGAGAGAAATATAGATATTATCACTCGGCTGCACACCCACCTATATTATATTCACTGGATATATAATAGAAACACCTTTTTAAACAACCAATTTTCATAGCACAACGAACACCCTCTATTACATTTGCGTCAAAACCCTTTCTGTATGAGACCATTGTGTGGTATAAATTACCTTTTTTGATTTCATACTTTGGCAGCTGTCCACTCAACTATTTTTTGCTCCTATTTACTTTGTTGTGTAATATGCTTTTATTTCATTATTTCAGCTTTTTAGTTCCTATATATATCTGTATCCCTATTAAACCTTTTTACTTGTTTTCACTCTCTAACTTTTCCATACACATAATATGATATATATATATATATATATATATATATATATATATATATATATATATATATATATATATATGTATGTATGTATGTATATGTATATATTTAATTTGATAAGCTCCTGTCACCAATGAGGCTTTCTAAATAAACAAACAGATTATAACAAACATCAATCTCTCAGGTGTGAAACAACAATAAAAACAGGTCAGAGTGAGAGCGAGAGATAAAAAATTGAGCCCGTATCCCCATTGGCCGCAGAGGAAAATCGTGTACTTTATTCACCATCCATCAAAACGTCACTTTAACCGATAAACACAAATTTACTGATGACACAAATGCCCATAATATTAATAGCAAAATCGGAAGATGAAAACAAGAGTAGTATTTACATTTAAATAATCACGATGACAAACCTAAAACGAAAGAAGAAAGTAAGAAAGTAAGAAAGAAATATATATAACATTTATACATAAGAAATACATAAAGAAAGAGAAGTAAGTAAGAAAGAAACATAACCATTTTCTTCAAGTAATCACGATAGCTGTCAAAAGAAAACGCGAAGTGAAAATCCGAACGCAGCAAATCGAACGCAGCGCCCCGACTTGCCACTCGTCTACGTAAGCATTAGTAGGTGAGAGGAAGACCCAAATCCTCGTCACGTGTAGGCTTGAAGGGGCACGTGGCGGGACACGAGAGAAGGGGGCGGGGGCGTAGAGCAGCTCTTGTCGTATCAACAGGAAGAGGAGGCTGAAAAATGAAGTACCCAGGCTTACGCACTCACGTACAAACACACACACACACTCGTGCAGGTTACCGGGAGCACGTGTGTGTGTGTGTGTGTGTGTGTGTGTGTGTGTGTGTGTGTGTGTGTGTGTGTGTGTGTGTGTGTGTGTGTGTGTGTGTGTGTGTGTGTGTGTGTGTGTATAAATGAAATTGAAACTAATAGGAAGGAATTGGTGAAGGAAGGGGGATAGGGAGAGGAAAGTGAGAGAGTGAGATAGAGGGAAGGAGAGAAATGTAGATATAATTGCATAGAAACAAAAAATGATGATACATGGATGAACATCA
The DNA here is from genome assembly GCF_019202785.1 of Penaeus chinensis. Classification (NCBI taxonomy): domain Eukaryota; kingdom Metazoa; phylum Arthropoda; class Malacostraca; order Decapoda; family Penaeidae; genus Penaeus; species Penaeus chinensis. The sequence goes on from NC_061860.1 coordinate 24,554,860, forward strand.
AGATTAAAAAAGAAGGAATAGAATATAAGAGAAAGAAAAAAAAAGTAGAGAGGGGGAAAGAAATAATAAGGAATTACATAAGAAGAAGCAATAAAAGTATTCAAAACTTCTTAATTTTCGACGTTAAAAGATTATTATCATCCAATACACTATGGACATCTATGCAGACCAATTTACCTATACATTCAGCTGAAAAATAGTTCCTAGGTTAATGAACATGCCAGCAATTAATAACTAAATTAGTTGAGTAATAGTAATATTGAATTAATAATAATAGGAATATTTAATAATAATAATTAGTAATCAGTAACTGAAATTAACAGTCGGGATATAATGAAAAGGGTAATTCGCCTCGGGAAGAAATAAGAATTGAAGGATTCAAAAATAATGAATAAAGTTGAAATGAAAGGGTGGAGATAAGGACGAGGTGGGGGGGAGGGGGGATGAAGTACGCTATCTACTTCACCACCCCCACCCCCCACCCAACCCCAAGCCCCAAGTATGTTCAATGTTTATTTCGGTAGCGCGCCGTACTGGACATGTGATAGTTTTATTGGTATTATTATTACTGTTATTATTAGCAGTATAATTATCATTATCCTTATTATTTTTATCCTTATTATCATCATTGTATTTGTTGCTATTACTATTATTATTACTGCTATTATTACTACTATTGTTACTGTTATTATTGTTGTTGTTATTATTATTATCATTATTATTATTATCATTATTATTATTATTATTATTATTATTATTATTATTATTATTGTTATTATTATCATCATCATTATTATTATTGCTGTTATTCTTATTATTATTAGTAGTAGTAGAGTAATGTAATTATTACTATCATTATCATTATGAATGTTGTCATTATTGCTCCTACTCTTATTATTATTATTATCATTATTATTATTATTATTATTATTATTATTATTATTATCATAAATACTATTATTATTATTATCATTATCATTGTTATCATTATTAGTATTATTGTTATTGTTATCATTGTTAATATAATCATCATTATCACAATCATTATTATTGTTATCAATACTTATGTTAATATTATTATTATTATTATCAATACTTATATTGATATTATTATTATTATTATCAATACTTGTATTAATATTATTATTATTATTATCATTATTATTACCAACGCTATTGTTGTTATCATTACCATTATTGTTACGATTATCATTTGTATTACTCCTATTACTATTATTGTTATTAATATTATTATTATTATTATCATTTATTATCATTATTATTAGTATTATTATTATTATTATTATTAACATTATTATTAATAATGATATCGCTGTTATTGTTCTCATTATCATTATTATCATCATTATCATTATCATTGTTACTATTTTTTTTTTTTTTTTTTTTTAACTTCTGCGCAGTTGAGAGAAAAGAGTTGGAGCGGAACTGCCAGTGAAGAAATGAAGGTAAATTGGATTAAAGATTTCGTTCTTCTGTTCTCCTATCCAGTTTGTTTGTTTTTTGTCGTTATTTTTGTTTTCTTTTTCTTTCTTTTTTGTTATCATTATTTCGTTTTCTTTTTTATCATGATATCGTTTTCTTTTTTATCATGATTTCGTTTTCTTTTTTATCATACTTTCGTTTTCTTTTTTATCATACTTTCGTTTTCTTTTTTATCATGATTTTGTTTTCTTTTTTATCATGACTTCGTTTTCTTTTTTATCATGATATCGTTTTCTTTTTTATCATACTTTCGTTTTCTTTTTCATCATTATTTCGTTTTCTTTTTCATCATTATTTCGTTTTCTTTTTCATCATTATTTCGTTTTCTTTTTCATCATTATTTCGTTTTCTTTTTCATCATGATTTCGTTTTCTTTTTTATCATGATTTCGTTTTCTTTTTTATCATGATTTCGTTTTCTTTTTTATCATGATTTCGTTTTCTTTTTTATCATGATTTCGTTTTCTTTTTTATCATTATTTCGCTTTCTTTTATATCATGATTTCGTTTTCTTTTTTATCATGATTTCGTTTTCTTTTTTATCATTATTTCGTTTTCTTTTTTATCATTATTTCGCTTTCTTTTTTATCATGATTTCGTTTTCTTTTTTATCATTATTTCGCTTTCTTTTTTATCATGATTTCGTTTTCTTTTTTATCATGATTTCGTTTTCTTTTTTATCATTATTTCGTTTTCTTTTTTATCATTATTTCGTTTTCTTTTTTATCATGATTTCGTTTTCTTTTTTATCATTATTTCGTTTTCTTTTTTATCATGATTTCGTTTTCTTTTTTATCATTATTTCGTTTTCTTTTTATAATTATTTATTTTTCTTTTTATCATTATTTCGCTTTCCATTTTTTTTTTTTTTTTTTGTGTTATCATTATTTATTTTTCTATTTTCTTACTCTCGGCATTGTTCTTCCAAAAGAAAATCGATTTGAAAGCAAGCTCGTACAAACATCACAGTCCCTGTTAAAAGTTTGCTCCTTTGATGATAAACTTCGATGCCAGACACACACGCCGTGACAGTTGCTAGTCGCTTGAAGTAGGGAACTTGTGCAACATACGTGCAACATATTAATGCTTGAATCACATTTTGTTGTTGTTGTTTTTGTTGCGATATGTGTGTTTAGTTGAGTGATATATGGCGGGTAAGTTTAGTTTTGAAGACATCCATGCGCACATACATAGACATGAATATACATACACAGACATACATACCCCTCCATACACGCATATGCATACACACACATACATACCCCTCCAAACACGCACATACACATACGCAAACACTTACAAATTCGTCCATTCTCACACGCGCGCACACACACACACACACACACACACACACACACACACATACACACACACACACACGCACACACACAAACACACAAACACACACACACACACACACACACACACACACACACACACACACACACACACACACACACACACACACACACACACACACACACACACACACACACACACACACACACACACACACACACACTCACACACACACACACTCACAGGCACCTGCCCACTCGTCCACTCTCTCTCTCTCTCTCTCTCTCTCTCTCTCTCTCTCTCTCTCTCTCTCTCCTCTCTCTCTCTCTCTCTCTCTCTCATCTCTCTCTCTCTCTCTCTCTCACACACACACACACACACACACACATACACACACACACAAACAAAACAGACACACATGCGCCTACACACGTACACACCCCTGGCATGCACACCTCCCATCGCAGTAGAGTAAACACGAGATTTTTTTTTTTGCCAAGACACAGGGTATCGCGTCGTCCAGCTGTGAGTATCTTTCTTAGGCGAAAACACTCGCGATTTGTCGGGAGTCATGAACGAACACCAAATTGTCAGGAACGTTCGTTGGGGGACAAATTGGGGGTATGAAGGAGGAAGAGGGAAATGAGGAAGAGGAGGGAAGGAAATGAAGAAGAGGAGGGAAGGAAATGAAGAAGAGGAGGGAAGGAAATGAGGAAGGAAGATGGGGAAAAGCAAATTCGAAAGAAGAGAGAAAAGGAAATGAAGAAGAGGAGGGAAGGAAATGAAGAAGAGGAGGGAAGGAAATGAAGAAGAGGAGGGAAGGAAATGAGGAAGGAAGATGGGGAAAAGCAAATTCGAAAGAAGAGAGAGAAGGAAATGAAGAAGAGGAGGGAAGGAAATGAGGAAGGAAGATGGGGAAAAGCAAATTCGAAAGAAGAGAGAGAAGGAAATGAAGAAGAGGAGGGAAGGAGATAAGAAAAGATAATAAGGAAAAGCAAACTCGAAAGAGGAGAGAAAAGTAAGAAATAAGGAAGAAAAGGAAAAGAAATAAGAAATAGGGAAGGGAATAAGGAAGGAAGATAAGGTCAACCAAATTCGAAAGAAGAGAGAAAAGGAAAAAAAATGAAGAAGAGGAGGGAAGGAAATGAGGAAGGAAGATGAGGAAAAGCAAATACGAAAGAGGATAGAAAAGGAAAAGAATAAGAAATAGGGAAGGAAATAAGGAAGGAAAATAAGGAAAAGCAAATTCGAAAGAGGATAGAAAAGGAAAAGAAATAAGGAAGAAGAGGAAAACCAAATTCGAAAGAAGAGAGAAAAGGAAAGGAATTAGGAAGAAAATGAAAATAAATAAGAAAGAGGGAAGTAAGAAAGAGAGAGTAATAAACAAGAAAGAAGGAAAAGAAGGTAAAGCATTAAGAATAAAGGAAGATTAATGAACGGAAAAGAAAAGAAGGAAATAGATAAAAGAAATGCGAAAGAAAGATAAATAAAATAATGAAAGAGCAGCAAAAGAAAAGGAAAGAAAATAGATAAATACATAAGAGAAAAAATAAACGAAAGGTATACAAAAAGAAGAAGATAAACGAAGGAAATACGTAAATGGGAAAGAAATAAAAGAAATATAATAGAATAAAGAAAGGTAAAAGAGAGAGAAAAGCAAAAAAAGAGAAAAGACAAACGGAAAGAAATACAAAAACAATGAAACAAATGAAATAAATACAAAAATAATAAAATAAATACAAAAAATATGAAATAAATGAAGGAAATACGAAAGAGAGAA
>NC_061860.1:24569844-24584844 GCF_019202785.1 Penaeus chinensis
CTCTCTCTCACTATCTCTCTCTCACTATCTCTCTCCCTCTCTCTCCCTCTCTCTCCCTCTCTCTCCCTCTCTCTCCCTCTCTATCTCGCTCTCTGATTCTTTCTCTTCCTTTCTCTGATTTTCATTGTTTTTTTAATGTTTGTCCGCCGGAAAGATTGATTTTATTTATATTGTTTCTCTGCCTGTTTGTCTTTTTCTCCATTGTTTTCGCGTGCGTCCCTCTCTCTATATATACACACATCTCTTTCTCTTGCTTTCTTTCCCCCTGTGTGTTCCCCTAACCCTTCCTCTTCCTGTCCCTCTCATTCCCAAATTTCATCGCCCTTTCTTTTTTTTTCTTCTTACCTTTCATCTTCCTTCCCTCTCCCTCCGCTACGCCCTGTCAATTTTCGGGGGCGTTGGCCGGTCCTCTCTCTGCCGGGAGAGCATCGACCACTACCTCTCCCCTCACGCTACGCCCCCTCCCATCCCCTGGCCGCTTCTCGCATCCAATTGGCTAGGGGCTGCTGACCCGTCCCTCTTCCCCCTTCCTCCCTCTACCTCCCTCTCCTCCTTCCTCCCTCTACCTCCCTCTCCCCCTTCCTCCCTCTACCTCCCTCACCCCCTTCCTTCCTCTGCCTCCCTCCCCCCTTCCTCCCTCTGCCCCCTCCCCCCTCCCCTGTTTCTCCATCCACCTGCTGGACTGCTACAACTGCTTCTGGAGAGATTTCGGGAGGAACTGGTCTCTTCATGGGGAGGGGAGGAAGAGGGGAGGAAGGGGAATAGGGAGGAAAGAGAGAGTGAGAGAGAGGTAGGGGGAAGAGAGGAGTGGGGGAAGGGGACGAGGGATAGATAGATAGATAGAAGGAGGGAGAGAAAGAGAGAGAGGGATAGAGTGAAAGAGTGAGAGAAAAATTAAAGAGAAAGAGAGAGAGAGAGAGAGAGAGAGAGAGAGAGAGAGAGAGAGAGAGAGAGAGAGAGAGAGAGAGAGAGAGAGAGAGAGAGAGAGAAAGAAAGAGAGAAGGAGAGAGAGAGAGAGAGAGAGAGAGAGAGAGAGAGAGAGAGAGAGAGAGAGAGAGAGAGGAGAGAGAGAGAGAGAGAGAGAGAGAGAGAGAGAAGAGAGAAGGAGAGAGAGAAAGAAAGAAAGAGAGAAGGAGAGAGAGAATAAAAGAAAAAGAAGGACAAAAAAATACAATCCAGAAAAAATAACTAAAACCAAGAAAACGAGAGAAAAAAAAGGGGAACAAATCCGATACACGAGGATTAACCCCCCCCTCCCCCCCCTCCCCCCCCCTGGCCGCACCTGCCGAAAGCCTCCTCGGCCCCATTCATTCTCCTCTCCTTCGGGAATCCCTCGTCCGCCCTCCTTCGTTAGGACTCGAGGAGAAACTCAGGAGAAGCCCCAACCGTGCCTCTCCTATTTCTCCTTTCTCTGCCTTCCCTCTTCTTTACCCTCCTCCATCTCCTCTCTATTTTTTACCCTAATCCACTTCCCTTCTTCTCGACTCTCCTTCGTCTCCCCTCTTCTCTCTTCCACTCTGTCTCCTTCCTTCTTCTTACATCCCGTCCTTCACTTCTACCCCTTTTTGCCTATTTTGGATTCTCTCCCCTATTCCCCTCTATACTGAAGTTCGTCCCTATTACATTTTCTCTTTACCTCTCCCCTCTCTTTACCCATCTTATATTCCCTCTCCTCCCCTGACCCCCTGCCCCCACTACTCTTAACCCCCTCCCCCCCTCCCCCACTACTCATCGTCCCCTCTTGACCCCCCTCCCCCCCTCTCCCCCTCTCCCACCCACACTTCCGGCAGACAGAGATAGAGGCTGCCTTGGCCCCAGATTGGTGGTCAATTGTACCCAATTGTGAGGGATTTTCGCTCTTCCGCCCTCAGATCATTGAGACGGAATTGGCTCGTGTCATGGGCCTGTTGTTTTGTCAAGGTCAGGGCGAGCAATTCAAGGTCGGCGAGCTTTACAAGCCGACGGTGCTGGTGCATTGTCCCTTGTTTAGCACAGGGTTGGGGGGAGGGTGGGGGTGTCTTCTGGGTGAGCGCGTCTTTGTTTGTTCGCTTAAATGTGATCGTTTGCTTGTTTGTGTGATTGTCTTTCATGGCGTTTATCCTTTTGTGTTCGATTCGTCGCGGTTTTCGACCTTCTTTTAGTTTTTCTTATACGTTTTCATCGCGCGCGTGTGTACATGCGTGCGGCTGCAGTCATGCATGCAAATGAGCGTCTGCTTCAGGTTATTTCTTGCCAGATCACGGATACCTGCCTGCTCGCATGCCTGGCATCCCTCTCCGTTCGTGCCTGAAGGAGCAAATTAGTGTAAGACGAAAATATTATCGCTCTGTCTACCTTCCAAAACAATCTCTCGATTCTGTTACCAGATTTTACCTGGGCTCTCAACTAGTTTTTTTGTGTTATTTAGAGTTAAAGTGGAGCTAGGTAATCTTTTTTTGCGGGTTTTGCAGCTTCCTGTTTATTGTATTTAGCTAATTTTAGCTAATTTCGAAGGCATGGATAGCGGATTTTATTTGGAAAGAGTTAGCTGCCCTTTTCAAAGCCGCAACGAAGTTTGTCAGATGAAATATGGTAAGACAAATGCATATTGTGGGTAACCATATATATATTTTTCTCGTAGTGTAATTATATTTTTTATCAACAAAAGCAACGACAAAGAGAAAACAACAACTGATAAGAAACAAAAGAAAAAAAAAAAAGCAAGGCATGGAAGCATAGCCGTTCTTGTAAGACGTCAAAGCCGCGGATTCTGGATTCAGGAATCTGGATGCATCTTTTCACGAACGGGAACGAATTTCGCTTCAAAAGAAGTGGCTCGGAGTCCTTTTGGTTTGTGGTCGGGGTGAAATTCCCGATTTTCTTATATTCTGCTCTGGATTCGTCGCTAATGAACGGATCTTTATGTGTAATCTAAACGTTTTAGTATAATTTTAAATCTAATATTCATGCAAACCTGTCTGTCTCAGTTTGTTTGCCCCCCCCCCCTCTCTGTCTCTCTCTCTCTCTCTCTTTCTCTCTCTCTCTCACTCTCTCTCTCTGTCTCTCTCTCTCTCTGTCTCTCTCTCTCTCTCTCTCTCTCTCTCTCTCTCTCTCTCTCTCTCTCTCTCTCTCTCTTTCTGTCTCTCTGTCTCTCTCTCTCACCTATTTACTCAGAAACTAATCTTCATCATGGCCTTTTACATCCCTAGTCACCATCATCGCCACCATCATTAACCACAATGTCATTTCTATTCCTATTTCACTATCAGCCTCTCGTTTCTAACACTTTTCTCTCCTTTTTCTTAGCGCAGTTAATACGCATTTCTGCATTCCTGTCATCCCATTCGCTTATTCACTCACAAAAAGAAAAGAAAAGAGAGAGAGAGAGAGAGAGAGAGAGAGAGAGAGAGAGAGAGAGAGAGAGAGAGAGAGAGAGAGAGAGAGAGAGAGAGAGAGAGAGGGAGGAAAAAAATACCAGCTTGACACGAAGTCATCCAGCAGAGATCATCACACCACAGATAATCACTGGGATTTTAGACCTTGCGAGCATCTTTTCGGAGCTGAGCAACATAACGGGACAATGACCAATCAGCTCTGACCTTCGAGCCCCCCCCCCTCTCCCTCCCCGTTCCTCATTATTTAGGGAAGAAGAGGAGGAGGAGGAGAAGAAGGAGGAGAGGAAGAGAACAGGACGTGAAGAGGAGAAGAAGGAGAAGTCATGAGAGGAGAAAGAGGAGTAAGAGAGAGAATGAGAGAAAAAAAAACGAAGAGGAGAAAGAGAGAGAATGAGAAAAAAAACGAAGAGGAGAAAGAGAGAGAATGAGAGAAAAAAGAAGAAGAGGAGAAAGAAAAGGACGTTACACATATGCTTTGCAAGGACAGAGCGGCCTTGACAGGGTATGTGGGTGGGATGGGTAAATGGGGGAGGGGGAGGGAAGAGGAAGGGGGAATGGGGGAGGGGGAGAGGGGTGAATGGGGGAGGAGGAGAGGGGATGGATGGGGGGTGAATGGGGGGAGGGGGAGAGGGCGAGGGAGGGTGGATGGGGAGAGGGAGTGAATGGGGGGAAGGGGACTAGGGTATTAGGGGAGGGAAGGGTGAGTGGGGGAAGAGTGGGGAAAGAGTGGGGATTGGTTGGGGAATGTGAATGCAGGAGGGGGTGGGGGAGTGAAGGGAGAATTGTCCGTTCTGTGCAACAGCCTTGAGATGCTCGGGGCCCTTGCTTCTGCTGCAAGGAGCGGATTTTTTTCCCCCTTCCGACTTTTTTCCCCCTTCCGACTTTTTTCCCCTTCGAACTTTTTTCCCCCTTTGGATTTTTCCCCTTCGATTTTTGCCCCTTTAAGAGCCGCGGGACGGGCTGAAGTGTGTGGCGTCGCATCGATTTTTCGAGCATAACCTTCCAAAAACAGACACGCACACACACACACACACACACACACACACACACACACAAACACACAAACACTCACACACAAACACTCACACACACACACTCACACACACACACACACCCAATGCAACAACTGAGCCTTTGTATACGATAAGAGCAAATCCTGGGAGCGGCAACGGATTATCTGGTGTACTATCAGCTGATAAACAATCGGGTGGAAGAAGAGAGAGAGAGAGAGAGAGAGAGAGAGAGAGAGAGAGAGAGAGAGAGAGAGAGAGAGAGAGAGAGAGAGAGAGAGAGAGAGAGAGAGAAAGAAAGAGAATAGAAAGTAGAGAGAGAGAAAAAAAAGCTGAAACAAAAAGAGAGAGAGAGGAGAATAAACAGAGGGAGAGCGAGAAAGAGAAAGAGAAAGAGGAACAGAAACAGAAAGAGAAACAGAAAGAGAAACAGAAAGAGAAAGAGAAAAAGAAAGAGAGAGAGGGAGAGGGACGGCGTATCCGCGGGGGGTTACCAGGTACCCATTATAGCATCGGCATTCCAGACCACAATTTTCCAAAACTCCTTTGTGAGGCGACATTCCAGCAGCCTCTGAGAGTTCGCCCTGGAGAGGAGAGCATGGGGAATCCACCCTTAAATCAGCTGGGCTTAGGGATCAATATACGCCATAGGCTCACATTCATTTGTCTCTCTCTCTCTTCCTCCCTCCCTCTTTCCTTTTTATTTATCTCTCTCTTTCTCTCTGCCATGGATCTAGTCATTATAGATTTCGGAGGTGTTTATAGGACGCAGATGACAGACGATAATAGAATGAGAATTATGGCGATAATCTCATTAACGCCACCGTTATGACCGCTATTACCCCCGATAAGGATAAAAAAGAAGAATGATGACGAAGGTGATGATAACAATGGAGATAACGACGAAAGAAAGAATGATGATGATAATAACAATTGAAATATTGATAATAATCATGAGGAAATAATCAAAATGATGTTGATTATGATAAAAATTCAAACGATAAAAGAGGTATATCGATAACAACAGAAACAACAACGGCAGCAACAATAATAATGAAAATACCATAAACAAATAACCCTCCAATTAAAAGGATATGATAATTAGCAAAGCATCAGCCACGGCATCCAGGTGCAAACGGGACATCACGCCCTCCTCCGCGGGGGGAAAAGTGGGCGGTCCCAAGCGCTGGGCGAGGGCAGCGTCTTCTGCGCATTCCTCCTCCTCCTCCTCCTCCTCTTCTTCCTCTTCTTCTTCTTCTTCTTCTTCATCTTCTTCTTCTTCTTCTTCTTCTTCTTCTTATCTTCTTCTTCTTCTTCTTCTTCTTCTTTTTCTTTTATTCTTCCCTTTTTCCTCCTCTTCTTCTTCTATTCTTTCCTTCTTATTCTTGTTCGTTTCATCCTCTTCCCTCTTCCTTTTCCTTCTTTATCTTCCTATCTTTTCCTTTTCATTCTTCCGTCCTTCCCTCCTCCTTCCTTCCCTTCTCTTCTCTCTGTCCCTCCTCCTCTTCCCTCTTCCCCTTTTCCCTCCTCTTCCCTCCCTCTTTCCACTCCCTCCCCTCCCCCTCCCCTCCCCTCCCCCTCCCCCTCCCCCCCTTCTCCCTCATACGGTCCACCTGAAGGCATTCGATTCCTTATAAGGAGGCTTTAAGACGTACCCAATCCTGTCTGACCTTCGTTTCGGTCGTGTTTTGTTTTTAATCTAGTTCAGTATCTAGCGTTTATATCCTGTTGGTATTGGTTTCCATTGTTCTTCATGCTGTTTATACTTCTTGGTTTTCTCATTATTTTTTATTTTTTTCTCTCGATTTTCTTTTCTCCGTCTCTGTTTTTATTCGTAATTTCTGGCTTTCCCTCTGATCTCTTTCTCCCCCTCCCCCCCCCTCCCTCCCCCTCCGGCGACCATGACCATACACCTGTTAAATCTCCTGACCTTCCCCCTCCCCCCCTCCCCCCCTTCCTGTCAACCCCTATTCATCAACCATAAAATGCCTCTACTCCCCCCCCCCCCCCTCAACCTTCTTTTCTTATCTCTTTCCTAATCCCCCCTCTTCTTTTCCTTCTACTTTTCCCATCCCTTCCTCTGCTTATGAGAAAGCATCAGCTAATTCTTCTCCTCTCTCTCTCTCTCTCTCTCTCTCTCTCTCTCTCTCTCTCTCTCTCTCTCTCTTCTCTTTTCTGTCTTTTCCTTCATTTCCTCTTATTACTATTTCTTTCATGCCCTTTTTTTTTTTTTATCTATTCCTACCCTACCCTCCTCTACCATTCCCTACTCCTTCTTCCCTTCCCTCCGTTCTCATCTCCCCCCCTCCTCCCGTCCTACCCTCACTCCCTATCTCCCTTACCATGTCTTCCCTTCCCTCCCCTCCCCTCCCCTTCCCTCCGATCCCTTCCTCTCCCCTCCCCTCCCCTCCCCTCCCCTCCCCTCCCCCTCCCCTTCCCTCCCCTCCCCTTCCCTCCCCTCCCTCCCTCCCAATAACATTCCTCGCCGTAGTATCCGGCGAACCCAGTGACCCCGCCTCGTCTGGCCTCTGTCATTTTAAGCCTAGGCTTTTCATCTCGAGTGTGTGAGTGAGTGAGTGAGTTTGTGTGTGTGTGTGTGTGTGTGTGTGTGTGTGTGTGTGTGTGTGTGTGTGTGTGTGTGTGTGTGTGTGTGTGTGTGTGTGTGTGTGTGTGAATGAGTGAGTGAATGAGGGAATGAGTGAATGAATTATTGATTGAATAAATGTGAGAATGAGGGAGTGTGTGAGTGAGTAAAGGAACGAGTAGGTGAGTAAGTAGCTGTGAGAGAGAGAGAGAGAGAGAGAGAGAGAGAGAGAGAGAGAGAGAGAGAGAGAGAGAGAGAGAGAGAGAGAGAGAGAGAGAGAGAGAGAGAGAGAGAGAGAGAGACAATATGAGTGCGATAGAGAGAGAGAGAGAAGAGAGAGAGAGAGAGGGACAATATGAGTGCGAATATATGTAGCTATTCTAATGCGTTAATGTGTACATGCATATATGTGTGAGTATATGTGCGTGAGGCTCTTGTGATCCTGTTGATTCATCTTTGAGCATGTCTGCCTGTGTGTCTGTCTGTGGTTGAGTGTGGCGGCGCAGTCACTGTATCAACTCCCACGGTTACGTTTGCATGACGAAAAACAAATTGCTCTAAATTCACAATGACATATTCGTGGGCCAGAAAAAGCCCCAGTGTAAGGCTAAAAAATAGCACAAAATCTCCCATTCCTCACAAAAAAGAAAGAAGAAGAAGCTGAAAAGAAGAAGAAGAAGAAGAAGAAGAAGAAGAAGAGGAAAAAAAAGAAAGAGAGCGAGAGAGAGAGAGAGAGAGAGAGAGAGAGAGAGAGAGAGAGAGAGAGAGAGAGAGAGAGAGAGAGAGAGAGAGAGAGAGAGAGAGAGAGAGAGATAGATAGAGAGAGAGAGAGAGAGATGAAATTAAAAACAGGACGATATAAAATCACTTCCTATTAATCTATTAAACAAGATGGACTAACATTAACAAAATTACTTCGTCGTTCTATATTATAATTTCTTACCACTAAGGGACTTTTTTTCTCATTTTTTTTCCTTGTTTTAATATCTCTTAATGTTTTCCATACACTTAGTTGCGGGTAAGAAGGGTTTAACGCAATGGACTTTGAGGTTAAGTTAGTTTTCGAAGGAAGGGGGGGGGGGAGGGGGGGGAGGGGGTAGGGAAGGGGACGCAAGAGAGGCAGGGGTGGAGGGAAGGAGAGAGAGGGGGGGGGGGAGCAGGAGGGAGAGGAGTAAAGAAAGGGGAGGGGAAAGGGAGGAGAGAGTGGGCGAGGATGTGAGAAAAAAAGGGAGGGGAGGGAGGGAGAGAGTGGGTGAGGGGAAGAGGAGACGGAGAAGGGGAGGGGGAGGGGAAATGAGAGAGGAAGACGGAGAAGGGGACGGGGAGGAGAGAGCGGGGGAGGGGAAGGGGAAGGGAGGAGAGAGCGGGGGAGGGGGGAAAAGAGAAGGGGAGGGGAAGGGAACGGGAGAGAAGAGGGTACTTGGCGACATCATGCTAATTATTCGACCTTCACGTTCATCACTAGGTCCCTCATCCTCTTTAATTTATCTTTTCCGCTTTCTCCCTCTCTCTCTCTCTCTCTCTCTCTCTCTCTCTCTCTCTCTCTCTCTCTCTCTCTCTCTCTTTCTATCTCTCCCCCCCTCTCTCTATCCCTCCTCTCCCCTCCCTCTCTCCCTTGCTATCCTCCCCATCTTTGTACATGATAATCTCCTCTCCCCCCCTCTCTCCCCCCCTCCCCACGCCGCCCTCACGAAAGCAGGAAGTAACAGACCGTCTGGTAACGTGATTTACGTGGCTTACTCTCGCCCATAAAAACGGAGCTGCGTACTCCCATTCACTCCCCTCCTCCTCCTCCTTCTCCTTCTCCTCCTTTTCGTTGCCTCGTCTTCTTCATCTTCCTCCTCCTCCTCCTTCTTTTCATTGCCTCGTCTTCTTCATCTTTCTCCTACGAGCGAGCAACCGAGAGAGAGAGAAAGAGAGAGAGAGAGAGAGATAAAGAGAGACTGAGGGGGGCAACGTACCCTAAATATGTCAGATAAAATGGGGAGTAACCAAGACGACCGTAATCTCCATTATCAATAAACAAGAAACGGACGAGGCGGGAATTAAGACACCTTGCCGTCGTAGTTAGGGCTAACATTTTCTATCTTAGACTTTCCCAATTTCTAACTCGGGCTTTCTAACATCTGTTAGAAAACATCAACCAAACTGAGCCACACCAACCACATACTGGTGGTCAAGTTGCAGCATTTACTTATGAGAGAGAGAGAGAAAGAGAGAGAAAGAGAGAGAGAGAGAGAGAGAGAGAGAGAGAGAGAGAGAGAGAGAGAGAGAGAGAGAGAGAGAGAGAGAGAGAGAGAGAGAGAGAGAGAGAGGGAAAGACAGACAAAGAGAAAAAGAGAAATAACAGGAGGGCGACAAAGAGGAAGAGAGACCGAAAACTGAGAGAAAGATAGATAGATAGATAGATAGAGAAAGAGAGAGAGAAAATAAAAACCGTACCCGTGCCCCTCCACGTGCGGGCAGCCCCACCGAAGCCAACTCATATGCCTTTCAAAACGACATATAAAGAGAACGCGACATTGCACAGGGTGTTGCAAAGCACGCTCTCCTGGCAAAGAAACCAGGCGCGATTGGTTTAAATTCTCTCACTTCGGTCACCAGTTCGACCCCACCCCCACCCCTTCCGCACCCCCACCCTCCCTCACCCCACCCCCACCCCTTCCGCACCCCCACCCTCCCTCGCCCCACCCCCACCCCCACCCCTTCCGCTCCCCCACCCTCCCTTGCCCCACCCCCACCCCCACACCCCCACCTACCAATCGCGGCCGCAACAAACTCGCAATTGCTACCCGCTCCGCTGCAATTACCCGGATGTCTTGATTGAATTTGTTGCAGAGTGCAGTTTCCTGACTCGATCCATTGCAATCCCACAACTTCTTTGCAATTATCCGGAAATCAGGTACAATTAGAAGGGAGTGAGAAAAAAATATAAATAGGGGAAGGATAGGAGAAAGCGAGAGGAAATGTGCATAGAGAGAGAAAAAAAAAATGAATAGAGAAAGAGCGAGAAAGAAGAGAGAGGAAGAATTAAAAAGCGCGAAATGTAGGTAAAAATATGGAGATAGTAGAAAAAATAAAACAAAATATGAAATAAATAAAAAGAAAGTAACACTCAAGAATTGTTTCGAAAATTAAAAAGGCATTTATTGCACTTAATAATCGGAGCAAATTTTCTCCCTTGAATATAACACCAGGTAGGCCCAAATCTATTTTTAAATTCTGTTTATAAAGGCGACTACCTCTTGGTAAGCTATGGGAATCACACCTTTAGTTGAGTCCAATTAACGCTTCATTACAAAGGTTAAATACCGTGAAATTACGTCAAATCCAAATATAACTAGAAAAAAAGTCAAAAATGAAAAAAAAGAAAGACAGAGAATGAATCTATGAATATATACGTGGCGTCCCCTTGATGGCAATAATTCCATGCTTAAAAGAGGGCAATGGGCAGCGCAGGACACATGCAGTTTGAGTGAGAGCAACTTGCAGCTGCGGCATTGCAAGCTCTCGCCCCCCTCCCTTCCCCCTTCCTTTGGCTCTTCCCTTCCTCCCCTCCCCTATCCTTTCCCCTGGCCCTCTCTTCCCTCTCCTTGACCCTGGCTCTTCCCCTTCCTTCCCCATCCCCCTGGCCTATCCCCCCTCCCCTCCCTTTCCCATCCCCCTGGCCTATCCCCCCTCCCCTCCCCTCCCTCCCCTCCCTTCCCCATCCCCCTGGCCTATCCCCCCTCCCCTCCCCTCCCTCCCCTCCCTTCCCCATCCCCCTGGCCTATCCTCCCTCCCCTCCCTTCCCCATCCCCCTGGCCTATCCTACCTCCCCTCCCCTCCCCCTCCCCTCCCCAACCCTTCCTCCCCTCCCCTGCCTTCCCCTGGCCCCGCCCCTCATGAGTAACGCCGGGCCAGTCAAGCGGCATCAGCCCTTATCAACGGCGCACAATGCAGGCGGCGGGCGGATTGCTATTCCCGCGCACGTTGCACACTCTGCGCCGAATGTTGATAAGTGTCTGTGGCATAGAATGGGGGATACACACACAAAAAGAGAGAAAGAAAGAAAAAAAATATAATCCCCAAAAAATATATATATAATTATCTCTCTCCCTCTCTCTCTCTCTCTATTTATATATCTATGTCTATATCTAGATCTATCTATCTTAAATCTTGTATACTTGCATATATATGCATACAAATACACGTTATTACGTTTCTAAGAGTCGAATGACACATCCTGACATTTTTATTGTCATAAACCAATTTGTCGTCATGGCAACAGCCACACAATGGCAGCGTTGCATTTTTTTTTTCATTTTCTCCCCTGCAGCAGATAAAACCACTTATGATAAAACAGCTGATTGTATTCCGAGCCGCGACTGGCTAATCAGCGCCACCTGTGTTGCGAGGAGCGAATCAGCTGTCGCCAGGTAAGCCGGCTCATAGGCTGATGGGGGAAAGCTTCTCTAGAGCTTAAGCTTCGTCTATGCTTCGTCCTGGCCAAGCAGAGCGATGGCCAGCTTCTTGGGAGGAGCGGGGGAAGGGGGGAGGGGCACGATGGCGACCACGTGGCGCCTGCAACGTGGCCGTCTTCGTGAGCCTTTGAGACCGAGCCGATTGCACTTGTTGCTAGCCGAACCGCTGCTGCGCCGGCGACAGTAGAGCATTGTCACATGTCGTGTTGATGAGGCAATGGCAACATCCGTAAGGCAACGAGCGGCAACCGGCGACACGCAATCTTGACCCTTGGGCAGGGGCGTCATAAGGGTGAAAGTGCAGCTCAATGTCAGGTCAAAGTCGTACTCCACGAATGATTAGGCGCAGAGCCAAAATGTCGGCTGTGCTTGGGGAGGGGGGTGGGCGTACTCTGGGGGGGGGGGGGCGTGCTTGCGTGTGTGCTTGCCCGCTTATAGAACGGCGGTGCTCGCTCGCCTCCAGGAACAGAGGCAGCGGTTGAAAGGTTGCTGGCATGGACAATGGAGCAAGACATAGAGATACACAAATAAATAAATATGCAAGAAAAAAAAAAAAAAAAAGACAAACACGCAAGTGAATTTTAAGATACCAAAAACACAGCAGGAATATGATGAACCCGAATCTGCCAAAAACGGAAATACTAAACACACGCATACACACACAGGCAGACCGAAAATAAAACAGGTAACTGGCCAGAATTAACGAGCATACTGAGCGGTTCCTTGGAGAATGCAAACATCTTGACCTTCTCTCCTGCATCTCCTCATGCCCCCCCACCCTCTCCCTCCCCACACACATCCCCCCCCCCCGCATTAAACTTGGCAACCCAGTCAGTCAGTCAGTCACCTCATGCTAGTACATAAGTCAGTGAGTCTATCCGTCCACACTCAGATCGATCCTCAAGGTTGACGCTATAAATGTCTATCAGTTACAGCGGCTAGGGGGGGAGGGAAGAGGGGGAGGGGAGAGGGGGAAAGGGCGGAGTGGGAGGGAGAGGTAGGCGGGGGTAGGGTGGGGAGGAGGAAGAAGGGTGGGGGAGGGGGAGGGGAGGGAGAGAGATGCCCAAACACCCCAACCAAAGTTCACTCAGCTCTTTTCTAAGCTTAGCGTTGCTAGTGGCGAAAGTGGGAAAAGGAGGAGGAAGATAAAGAGTTGAAGGGAGAGAGAGAGGGGGAGTGAAGAACAGAGAAGAGAGAGAGAGAGAGAGAGAGAGAGAGAGAGAGAGAGAGAGAGAGAGAGAGAGAGAGAGAGAGAGAGAGAGAGAGAGAGAGAGAGAGAGTGAGAGAGTGAGAGAGAGAGAGAGAGAGAGAGAGAGTGAGAGAGAGAGAGAGAGAGAGAGAGAGAGAGAGAGTGAGAGAGTGAGAGAGTGAGAGAGAGAGAGAGAGAGAGAGAGAGAGAGAGAGAGAGAGAGAGAGAGAGAGAGAGAGAGAGAGAGAGAGAGAGAGAGAGAGAGAAGAAAGAAGAGAGAGAAAGAGGAGAGAAGAAAAGAAGAGAGAAAGAGAAGAGAAGAGAAGAAAAGAGAAGAAAAGGAAAGAAAATAGAAGAGAGAGGGATAGAAGAGGAAGAGAGAGAGGAAGGAGGAGAAGAGAACCCAACGATCACACCCAATGTTTGCCATGCAATTCTGCTAAATAATGTCCCTCTTGAAGACGTGTATGCGCCTCTCACATCCTCCTTGAAGATTGCATGAGGAAGCTCCCTCCTCTCATCCCCCGCCCCTTCCCCCCACCTCCCTCCCTCCCCTCCATCCCCCCCCCTTCCCTCACCTCCCTTTCCCTCTTATCCCACCCCATCCCCCTTCCACCACCTCCCTCTACCCTCCTCTCCCTCTTTACTCCCCTTTAACTCCTCTTCCTCCCCACCTCCCTTTCCCTCCCCACCTCCCTCTCCCTTCCCACCCCCCCTTCCCCCAACCTTCCCCCTCCTCGCCCCACTAACTTACGTGATAAAATTAGGAAATGATGATTTTCCTGAGTACTCCTTTCCCTCCCATTTCCTCAGCTGGGTCCCTCCCCCTTCCCTCCCCTGGGTCCCTCCCCCTTTCCTACCCAGGGTCACTCCCTCCCCTCCCCCTGGGTCCCTCCCCCCTAGGCCTCCCCTGGGGAAACACTTTCATGGCCCTTAATTTCCCGCCACAGGAGGCCTTCGTCTGGAGTGATACAGCTTCTTTTGCATCTTTCTTAAAACGTCTCTCTCTCTCTCTCTCTCTCTCTCTCCTTTTTTCTCTCTCACCTAATTCTCTTACTCTTTTTTTTTCCTCTCTCCTTTTTCTCATTCTCTTTTTTTTTTCTCTCTCTCTCTCACGTAACTCTCTTGCTTTTTCTTTCTTTCACTCTCTCTTAATCTCAAATAGTCTGTCAGTCTCAGTGTGCTTGTCAGTATTACGGCCTCTACTCTTTCTTCTTTTTCTTCTTCTTCTCCTTCTTTTCTCACTCATTCTTTATCTCTCTCTCTCGCTCTCTCTCTCTCTCTTACACCTTCTCTCTTCCATCAATCTATCTCTCTCTCTCCCCACCCCCTCTTCCCCCATCCCTTATCTTCAGAGCTAAAGGTCTCACAATACCTTTAAAATCAGCTGAATACGCTAACGACATCTTATGCAGCCTCTCCAACTCCTTTCTTCGTCTCTCTCTCTCTCTCTCTCTCTCTCTCACTGCATCTTCCTTTTACCGTCTTTCAATATTTCCTTCTATTCCTTCGCTTCTGCCTCTGCATCTGACCTTTTTCGTATTTTCTGTTAAAAAACAATATATATATATATATCTTGCTTTGGCCTCTCTATATACTTTCTTCGTCTCCAATTCCTCTGTGTCTTCTTTACTCTTCGTCTTTCCTTTCTACTCTTATTCTGTTTTTGCTTCTCTGTTATCTCCTCCTCCATCTTTACTGACGCATCATTCTCATTTGTGTCATCGTGCTGTTTATGATTTTTTTTTCTTCTTCTTCTTCCCCGTTTACTTATTTTTTGCTTTATCACATCTTTGCCTATTTCCTTCCTCTCTTCTCCTTCCTTTTTTCTTCTCCTCTTCATCCCCCATCTCCCTTTCTCCTGTTGCTTCCCTTCCTCTTCATTTCCTCTTTACACTTCTCATCCTTCTCTCCTGCTATCTCCTTTTTTATCCACCTCTTCCTTCCCTTTCTCCTTCTACTTCTCCTCCTCCCTGTCACTTGTTTTCTCCCCCCCCCTTCTTCCCAAACTCTTTCCTCTTCTTCTTCTCATCCTCATTTGTCTTTTCTTCCTTCTTCTTCTCCTCCTTATCGCCTATCTCCTTCTTCTTCCGTCTGCTTCCAATCCAACGCTCTATTGATCCCCAAGTTATTGAGGTTTTGCTTTTCAGGAGAAGACGAAAAAAAATATGTTGTTGCTCATACGAAATTTATTTTCGAGATTGAAACTTTCTTGTTCTATTTCATCTCATTTTCTTTTGTTCTGCTTATATATCTATTTATTTATTTTTACTATTTTCAGTAACTAGTTGTAGGTCAGAGAGAACACATACACACATACAAACATACAAACACACGTACACACATACACCCCCGACACCCACACAAGCACACGCACATA
>NC_061860.1:24597344-24599844 GCF_019202785.1 Penaeus chinensis
CTCAAGGTATAAACAGGTCAATGCAAGACAGTAAGTTGCGACGGAGTGTGAGAGTGATAGTGTCAAAGCCACAATGCTCAACGCGTTACTACCGCTGCCGAAGGGCGTCTCACTCTTTACAACTCCCGCGCCGGACGACCAGCGCCTCCCCTCGGCTGCGCTCCGCAATGCTTCGCTCACCCCGCGCGCAGGTAATTCGCTCCTTCGTCTTCCGATTTTGCGCCGCCAGCCGATCCTATTTCGTTCTTCGACCGACAGGTCATGAAATATAATGCCCCTATTCTACCCGCCTCCAAAGGTCGTGAAAATATGGAAGGTAAACGGGCGAAATAATGCTTGACGCAATTGTCGCTAAGCGGAAAATAAACGGAACGATAAATACTGGGAAATAAGCTCCCTCTGGTAGGGCGGGCCACTCAGCGAGCGTAGCGACGACATCCTCTCGACCAGCGGAAGCATTCCATAAAACATTGCTTGATACTATTACACACTTGGAGGCAAATTCGAGACGACAGTGTGCTTGCAACTCAAACATAGGGCTATTCCTGGTCAATAACCATACGCGTGCCTCGGTGCGTTGCTCTGCGGGGGACATTTTAAAGTTGCAGAGTGAAGCCCGAAACTAACTTCTTGGTTATTGGGGGATGAAGACAGACACATTGGGAAGTAGACGAATAGATACGCAAGTAAAACCGTACATCGATCTATTTATCTATTTCATAGACGTTGGTGTGGTGGTGGTTGTGGTGTGTGTGTGTGTGTGTGTGTGTGTGTGTGTGTGTGTGTGTGTGTGTGTGTGTGTGTGTGTGTGTGTGTGTGTGTGTGTGTGTGTGTGTGTGTGTGTGTGCAGCCAATGGAGACCTATATATGAGTGCATAAATACATATATCTACATCTGTCTATCTATCTATCTATCTATCTCTCTGTCTATCTATCTATAGATACACACACACACACACACACACACACACACACACTTCACACACACACACACACACACACACACACAAACACACACACACACACACACTTCACACACACACACACACACACACACACACACACACACACACACACACACACACACACACACACACACACACGTACACACATATAGAGAAGGTATATAGGTACACACTCATATATGTATATATATATATATATATATATATATATATATATATGTAGATATATACATACATATGTATATATGTATATATATGTAGATATATATACTCATGTATATATGGATATACATATATATATATATATATATATATATATATATATATATATATATATACACATAAATATATATATGTATATATATATATATATATATATATATATATATATATATATATATATATATATATATTTATTTATTTATTTATATACATGCATACACACATACACACACACACATAAACACATATACACATATTTATGCATTTATGTTTGTCCAAAACAAGCACAGCACTTGAAAAAAAAAAGCGAAACGAATGAATCCATTTCATAAAGACGCGATAAAAATGACATCATAATCCGCCACAGGTGTCGTCATGCATTATCCGAAGAACACAAGGCAAAGGTCGGAAGAAATATAAGAAAGAGAGATAAAAAAACCTTGATACGTCATACCCGTTACATCAGCTTCGGCCAGAATTTCGCTGGGCACCGTCTGCGTGACGCAACCTCAGCGCCTCGGAACGTGCGTCGCGGCATGAACGCGGCCGCCCCTACGTGCCAGCGGGGATGCCCTCGGCGATGCCATATGCGATATCAGTGAGATGGCTATGGCGACGCCCAACGGCGATACCCTTTCCCGTCCCTCGTGATACCCGAGGCGATACGCACGGTGATACCTTCTCGTCCACCTTCCGTAAAACCGTTGCCGATACCCACGGCGATACCCACGGCGGTACCAATAGCGATACCCACGGCGGTACCAATAGCGATACCCACGGCGATACTTCTCCCCCACCTCCCGTAAAACCATTGGCGATACCCACGGCGATACCCAAGGCAATATCCACGGCGATACTCAAGGCAATATCCACGGCGATACCAATAGCGATACGCACGGCGATACCTTCTCGTCCACCTCCCGTAAAACCATTGGCGATACCCACGGCGATACCCAAGGCAATATCCACGGCGATACCCAAGGCAATATCCAAAGGTCGTGAGAATATGGAAGGTAAACCGGCGAAATAATGCTTGACCCAATTGTCGCTAAGCGGATACCAATAGCGATACCCACGGCGATACCAATAGCAATACCCACGGCGATACCTAACCCACCCAGGCTATATCAACTCCTGTACTCAAGGTAGTAATTTTCACGATACAACTACGCACTATTGCGATACCCAAAGCGGTACCATTGAAATACTTGGCGATACCTGGTTTGACACCATTTGCAATACAAACTGCGATACCCAGCGCAATACCAACTGCCAACGCCTCTGTCATTATCTCGGGTACAAATACATCAATA
>NC_061860.1:24604844-24607344 GCF_019202785.1 Penaeus chinensis
AAGTTGACAAATAAATCGATAAACAACTATTTGACTTTAAATGTTTTTGGTTTTAATGAAACAAAAATGAAATAGATATAGATGTATAGAAAAATATGAATAAATAAGATACAAAATCAGGATACGATTAGTATATGAAAGAAGTGAAAAAAAAACTGAAAAATGAAAATAAATCTGATTTAAGAAAATATAAGAAACTAAGAAAAATCAGATTACGATTAGCATATGAAAATAGTAAAACAAATAATAAAAAAAAAAAGGTTTAAACAAATTATACAAAAAAGATTTAGTGTTATTCTCTCCTACAAACTTAGGAGGACTTTTGTCTTTATGCAAATCAATCAAGATTTTTTTTTTTTATAAAATCCCTTGATGAAAAGAAAGTCGGGGAAGGGGGGAGGGGAGGAGAGCGGGAGAGAGGGGGGGGGGGAGATTCCTCGTTTTGTGGCTTCGTTCTTCGTCTTGCAATCTCCCGGATGTGACGTCATGCGTTTCTATTGGTTTTACTGCACTTTAAATCCCTTCGTATCTCCTTTTTTTCCTTGTTCTTTGTTTTTACTTACGGTGTTCACTCTTTCTCTCTCTCTCTCTCTCTGTCTCTTTCTCTCTCTCTCTCTCTCTCTCTCTTTGTCTCTTTCTCATGCTCTCTTTCTATCTCTTTCTCTCATTATCTCTCTCTGACATTCTCCCTGTCTCTCTTTTCTTTCTTCTTTTTGTCTTTTCTTCTTCATTTTCTTTTTTTTTTTCTTATTTTCGGTTTGTTTCTCGTTTTGTTATGGTGATTAGTGATATATTTATTTTTTCTTATCTCATTTCTTATTCATTTTATCTGTTTTCTCATTACTTCTTATCATTCATTTCATTTTATTTTTCTTGTTTCTGCTTTTTCTTATTCTTCCTTTTTCCTTCTATTTCTCCATGTTGTACTCTTTTTCTTTTTACTACTCTTTCTCTCTCCTTTCTTTCGTTTCGCTCTGTTTTCATAATTTTCTTCCTTTTTATTCTTCTTGTTTCTCTTTCCATTTTTCAATTTTCGTCTCATATTCTACTTGTTTTTTTCTTTATATTTTTCTTTATCATGTTTTCTTCTTCGTATTATTATTCTTTCCTATTTTTCTTGTTTCCTCTATGTCTCCATATTTTGTACATTGTTACTTTTTCTCATTTAATTTCTTCTTCTTCTTCTTCTTACTCTTCTTGTTCATGTTCTTGTTCTTGTTCTTCTTCCTCTTCGTCGTCTTCCTCCTCCTCCCCCCTCTTCCTTTTTTAGTTTCTCGTTTCTCTTATCTCTGTTCTTCATTTTATGTACAAAACAAAGTCAAAACAAAAACAACAACAACAAAAACCTGTCAATTAACTCAGAACACGCAATGAACGCATGATCTTCGCACTACGTTTTGTATGAAGAAATATTATGTATTTTGATCATGATTCAGAATATTTAGTCTGGATGCTGCACTCTGCTGGGCTAATGGCGATGCAACGCTAATGTGCACAGGAATACACACACATACGCATACGCACACATACACGTACAAACACACATATACATACAGACACACAGAAACACATACAAGCACACGCACACATACAAACACACAAACACACACACACACATACAAACACACAAACACACACATACAAACACACATACCCACACACACACATACAAACACACATACTCACACACACACATACAAACACACATACCCCCCCCCCCCCCACGCACACATACACACACACAAACACACACACACATACAAACACACATACTCACACACGCACACACACACACACATACAAACACACAAACACACATACAAACACACAAACACATGATGCAATATTATGTATATCCATCGTGCTTCAGAATACCTGGTGTGGAAGGTAATCACTAGGCGTTATTAATATCATCTCCTTTTATTAATAACAAATTATTGGAAAAAAAAAATGCATTTATTAAATCCAGTCTTGCTTTTTTATATAAATTTCCAATTCTTAAGAATTATCAATGAAATTATTATTAAACTATGTAATTCTTAATAATGCTACCGTATTTACGTTGTATCTTCGGTTTAAATATGGGAAAAGGTTACTAAAACAGGGAAAAAATAAAACATAAATAATGAGAAAGGAAGATAAAAAGAAACGAATAAAGGGAAGAAAGGAAGAGAGCATAAAAATAAGAAAGAGAAAAGGAGAGACCCGAATTATAAACAAATTTATCTTCTGTTCCTTGTCTCTTAGATTTAAAAATAAATCCGCTTGGATATCACACGCGAAAATAAGATAAAGAAACAAAAGAAAGAATAATGAATGGTAAGAAATAATAATAATAAAAAAAACAGTAATGAAAGGAAGGAAGGAAGAAAGCATAACAACAATAAAGAGGAAAAACGAGACACGAATTCGTCCTCGAGGTAGATTTTTTTTCTTCTCATGGAAAAAGAAAGATAGAAAAAAAAAAAAAAACTATATTTTCTTGGCTGCGCAAAGTGGG
>NC_061860.1:24622344-24629844 GCF_019202785.1 Penaeus chinensis
TGTTTCATTTGCTGTGTTTCATATATTGTTTCATTTGCTGTGTTTCATTTATTGTTTCATTTGCTGTGTTTCATTTGCTGTGTTTCATTTACTGTGTTTCATTTATTGTTTCATTTGCTGTGTTTCATATATTGTTTCATTTGCTGTGTTTCATATATTGTTTCATTTACTGTGTTTCATTTATTGTTTCATTTGCTGTGTTTCATTTATTGTTTCATTTGCTGTGTTTCATTTGCTGTGTTTCATTTACTGTGTTTCATTTATTGTTTCATTTGCTGTGTTTCATATATTGTTTCATTTGCTGTGTTTCATTTATTGTTTCATTTGCTGTGTTTCATTTGCTGTGTTTCATTTACTGTGTTTCATTTATTGTTTCATTTGCTGTGTTTCATATATTGTTTCATTTGCTGTGTTTCATATATTGTTTCATTTACTGTGTTTCATTTATTGTTTCATTTGCTGTGTTTCATTTATTGTTTCATTTGCTGTGTTTCATTTGCTGTGTTTCATTTACTGTGTTTCATTTATTGTTTCATTTGCTGTGTTTCATATATTGTTTCATTTGCTGTGTTTCATATATTGTTTCATTTACTGTGTTTCATTTATTGTTTCATTTGCTGTGTTTCATTAATTGTTTCATTTGCTGTTGTTTCATTTATTGTTTCATTAATTGTTTCATTTGCTGTTGTTTCATTAATTGTTTCGTTTGCTATTGTTTCATTTATTTTTCATTTATTGTTATTTCCTTTGTTGTTTGATCGTAACGGCTTTGGTTGCAATTGTCGTGACTGAGGTGATTGATGTTATTATAGTTACTATTATTTTTACAGTGTATAAAAATGAATTTTAGTTTCTAATGCGATTCTGGTTACGATCCTTATTTCCTGTTATTCTCACGGTTGTTGTGGTTGTTATTGATAGTAGAAGATGGCTGTCCCTTGTTGAGTGGATGGTGGTGCTAGTAATACATGTTCTTTTTGTAGTTGTAACTTGTTAATGCTATTTCCGGAGGTGCCTGTCGATAATGTCAATAGCACTGATCGTATTAAAAGTTTTACGCTGGGGCGACAACCGATATTTTTTTTTTTTTATCCATTCCTCTCTCTTCCTGTCTTTATCACGACGTCGCCTCTTCCCATTTTATTTTCTCGCTAACAGCACATCACACACACACAAACACACACACACATACAAAAACAAAAAAACAAAAACAAAACGCAGTTACAGAACACTGTCGTGGAGAAAAAAAAAAGAAATAAGAAGAAACAGAGAAATAAAAAGAAGAAAGAGAAGAAAAATAATAATAATAAGAAGAAGAAAGAGAAGAAGATGGAGAATAAAAAGAAGAAGAAGAATATGAAAAGAAAATAAGTAAGCGCGCGAAGAATAAGCAGGAGAAGAATAAGGGAAAGAAAAAGCAAAGATGCATCAAAGAAAGAAGAGGAAAATAAGAAAAGGAAATAAAGCAGAAGAAGAAGGAGGAGGAGAAATGAAGAAAAGGAAAGAACACGAAAGAGAAGACAAAAAAAAAAGAAGTTAAAAGAAGAAAAACAAAAACAAAAACAATATCACAAAGCAATAACAATAACAGCAACAATGATAATAATAATCTATATCATAGTTCTAATTGTGTTCCGTCCTCCCGTCTCATAAACTACAGACACACACACATTCAAGTACACACACACGCACACACACACACACACACATACACACGCAAATACACACACATACATACACATTCAAATACACACACACACACACACACACACACACACACTATGAATGTTATTATTGTTACTATTATTATTATTATTATTATCATTATTATTATGATTGTGATTATTATTATCATTATTATTATTATTATCATTATTGTTATTATTATTATTTATTATATCATTCTCCTCCTCTCTTTTCCTCTTCTCTCTCTCTCTCTCCCCCTTTTCCTTCTCTTCTCTCCTTTCTCTCCTCTCTTTTCTCTCCCCAACTCTCTCTTCTTTCCTTTCTTTCTCTCTCTCTCTCTTTCTCTCTTCTTTCTTTTTCCCCCTTTTCTTTTTCTCTCTCCTTTTTTTTCCCTTTTCCTCTTCTCTCTCTCTCCCTCTTTTCTTTTTTCCTTTCTTCTTCCTCTCTCTTTCTCCTCTTCCTCTCTTTCTTTTTCTCTCCTCTTTTCTTTTTCTTCTTCTTTTTTCTTTTCCTTTCTCTTTCTTCTCTCCCCCCTTTCCTCCCCTTCTTCTTCTCTTTCTCTTTTTCCTCTTCTCTTCTCTTTTTCTCTCCTTTCTTTCTTTTCTCTCTCTCTCTTTTTTTTTCCCTTTTCCCCTTTCTCCTTTTCTCTTTTCTTTCTTTTTTTCTCTCTCTTCTTTTCTTTCTTCTTCTTTTTCCTCTTCCTCTTTTTTCTCCTCCTTTCTTTTCTTCTCTTTTCTCTCTCTTCTTTCTTTCTCTCTCTTTCTTCTTTCTTCTCTTTTTTCTCTTCTTTCTCTCTTTCCTCTCTCCCCCTCTCTTCTCTCCTTTCTTCTCTTCCTCTCTTCTCCCCCCTTTTCCCCTCTCTTCTTTCTTTCTTTCCTCTTTCTTTTTTTTTTCCTTTTTTTTTTCCACCTTCTCCTCTCTTTTTTTTTTTTCTTTCTTTCTTTCTTTATCTTCTTTCTCCTTTCTATTTTTTTTTCTTTTTTTATCTCTCTTCCTTTTTCCCTATTTTTCTTTCTTTCTTTTCTTTACCTTCTCCCTTTTTCATTTTTTTTTCTTTTTTTCTTTTCCCCCCCCTTTTTTTCTTTTTTTCCTCTTCTCCCTTTTCTTCTCCTCTCTTTCTATTTTTCTTTCTTTTTTTATCTCCCTCTCTTTTTCTTTTTTTTTTTTCCCTTTTTTTCTTTCTTTACTCTCTCTCTTCTTTTTTATTTTTCTTTCTTTCTTTCTTTATCTCTCTCTTCTTTTTCTTTCTTTCTTTACTCTCTTTCTCTTTCCTATTTTTTTTCCTTTTCCCCTCTCTTTTTCCTCTCTTTCTTTTTTCCCTTTTTTTTCCTTTATCTCTCCCTCCTCTCTCTCCCTTTTTCTATTTTTTTTCTTTTTTTCTTTTTTTCCCCTCTCTCTCCTTTCTTTTTTCCTTTTTTTCTTTTCTTCTCTCTTCTTTCTATTTTTCTTTCTTTCTTTTCTTCCCCTTTCTTTTTCATTTTTTTTTCTTTCTTTCTTTATCTCTCTCTTCTCTTTCTATTTTTCTTTCTTTCTTTTCTTTTCTTTTCCTCTCTTTCATTTTTGTGTCTTCCCTTTCCTCTCTTTTTCCCTCCATTTCTCTATTTCCTCCTCTTTCTCTTTTTCCCTCTTTCTCTTTTCTCTTTGCCCCCCTTCCGCCTTCTTTATTTGTTCCTTTTATTCCCCTCTTTCTTCTTAAGTTCTCCCTGGTCCGCATTTCCTTTTCCTTTATTTTTCTTTGTATTCTTCTTCGTTTTTCTTTCTCCATTTCTCTCTTTTGCCCAAATGCTTCTTCACCTTTCCTTATTTCTTTTTTTCTTAATATTTCCCTTTTCCCATCTTCCTCTCTCTATTTCTCCCTTTTCCCCTTCCTCCTTTTTCTCTAGTTTTTTTTTTCTCCTGTTCCTCTTTCTCTATTTCTCCCTTTCCCCCTTTCTTTTTCTCTGTTTTTCTCTTTTTTTCCTCCTCCGCTCACCCCATTCCTCTTTTTTTTCCCTCTTCATTTCAATCCATTCGTCACTTTTCACCTTTTTCTCTATTTTCTCCTTTCTCCTCTCTCCATATCACCGTTTCCTCCTCTTTTTTTTCTGTTTTTCTTTCTCCTTTTCCCCCATTTCTCTTCTTCTCTCTCTATCTCTTCCCTTTCTCGTCTTCCTCTTTATTCAGCTCTTCCCTTTTCCCTCTTCTCTCTCTGTGTCTATTTCCTTAGTTCTTTTTTTCCAACTCCTCCTATTTCTCCACCTCTCCCTTTTTCCCTTTTCCTTTTCCATTTCTCGCTTTTCCTCTTTTCTATTTCTTCCTTTTCACGTCTTTCTCTTTTTTCCTTTCCTTCTTTTTATCCCTCTTCCTCTTCTGTATTCCCTCTTTTCCCTTTTCTTGCTCCGTACCATCCCCCCCCACTTTCTCCTCCTCCTCTTCCTCCCCGCTTTACAATCACCCCACCTCTGTCTCCCTCCCCCACCTTGTCTCCCCTTCCCTTATTCCCCTTCCTTCCTCTCCCTTCTTCTTTCCCCTCCTTCCCCACTCCCTAACATCTCTCTCTCGCCTCCCCCTTCTCTCCTTCCAACCCCTCCTCATTTTTTTTCGCTTCCTCTTCCCCATTACCTTAATCCTTCTCCCCTCTCCCCCTCTCACCCTCACCCCCATCACCACCTCACTCTTACTTTACCTTACCCCCCCTCCTCTCTCTGACATACTTCCCCCTCCCCTTCTCCCCATCCCTTCGCCCCATGCCAGTCCCCCTGACCCCCCCCCCCCATTCTTCCATACCCCCGCCTTGTGTGGTGTGTGGTGCAGTGGTAGCGATCTCGTAGGGACATCTTGCTGCCCCGCGCTCGATTCCCGCACCGCCAGTGGATGGTAACCCCGGCCATTTCTTGCACACGGGGGGGGGGGGGGGGTGAAGCAAAATGAAACAGCCAGCCTGTCGCTCCAAGTACAACCACTGAAGCAAATTGAATATGATTGAATTAGTATGATTTTTTTTTTCTCATCCCCCTATATACCGTCCTTCTTCCCCTTCTTCTCCCCTCCCCTCAGCTACCCCTCCTCTTAGCCCCTTCCCCTCCCCCTATCAGAAAACCCTTTCTCTCTCCCCAACCGCTGCCTCTTCATCCCCTCCTCTTCATCCCCACCTGCCCCTCCCCCTACCTTTTCCCCTCTCCGTCTTCCCAACCACTTTCCCTCCTCTTCTCTACCCACCCACCCCTTTACCCCCCTCTCCCCACCCACCACCCCTTCCTCCCTCCCATCCACTTCCCCTCCCCTTCCCTGTCCATCCACCCACATCCCGACACATCTCCCCTTCCCCCCCACCCACCCATACCCACCTCTCCTTTCTCACCCACCCCCCCACCTCCCCTTTCCCCTCCCCCCACTCCCCACCCACATCCCCCCCATCTCCCCTCCCCCCTTCCCCACCCACCCACCCACACCCACCTCCCCTTTCTCACCCACCAATCCACCCACCCACCCACCTCCCCTTTCCCCCCATTTCCCCCTTCCCTACCCACCTCCCCTCTCCCCCCCTTGAACCCCTTCCCCACCCCCTCCCTCCTCCCCCGCCCACCCCCCCACACCACGTGATCTATCTTAGTCTTGGCTTGACTCCAGCGTCTATCTTGAGGAGGGCGGCAAGAGGCTTAAGTCCCTCGGCCGAAGGAACCCGGAGGAGGGGGGCGGGGGGGGGGGGGTGCGCGCCTTAAGGAAGGAGGAAGGAAGGGGGGGGGAGGGAGGGAGGGATGAATGGAAGGAGGAAGAGAGGAGAAGAGGGTGGGAAGGGAAAAGGGAAGAGAAGCACACTAAGAGATCCTTTCGGAGAAATTGGGTCTTTTATTTGCGTGTGATTTTTATCCTTTCGTCTTTTTTTTTCTCTCCCCCCCCCTTTCCTCTCCTTCTCTCTTTTTGTGTTTATGTGATTTTATCCTTCTATCTCTCTTTTTTACCTCTTTTATCTTTCTTTCATTCTGTGTTTATGTTTTTTTTTTATCCTTCCATCTCTCTTTTCTTCTTTCTCCTTCCTTCTTTTATCTTTGTGTTTATGTGTTTTTTTCCTTTTATCTCTCTTTTTCTCTTTCTCTCTTCCTCTTCTCCCCTTGTCTCTTTCTGTGTTTATGTTTATGTTTTTTATCCTTCTATCTCCTCCCTACCACTTTCTTTCTCTCTCTTTCTATGTTTATGTGTCCTTTATCTTTCCATTCTCTCTTCTTCCCTCTTTCTCTGTTTATATGTTTTTTTTATCATAACATCCCTGTTTTTCTATTTTTTCTTGCACTTATTTTTTTCTCTCTTCCTCTTTCTATTGTTTTTTATCCTTATATCTCTCCGTCTCTCTTTCTCTCAGTCTAGGTTTATGTGTCCTTCTCACTCTTTGTCTCTCTTTCTCTTCACAAATGAAACGAAAAACAAACAGTACAAAAAATACTGTATGTGTATGTGTGCATATGCACAAACTCACACATACACACACACACACACACACACACACACACACACGCACACACACACATACGTATATGAATACATGCATTTATATATAAGTATACATATGCATATATATAAATGCATGTATACATGTACATACATACATACATACATATATATATATATATATATATATATATATATATATATATGTATATATATATATATAGATATTTACATATGTATATATATATATATATATATATATATATATATATATATATATAGTATATATATTCATACACACACACACACACACACACACACACACACACACACACACACACACATATATATATATATATATATTTATATATATATATATATAGATATATATATATGTGTGTGTGTGTGTGTGTGTGTGTGTGTGTGTGTGTGTGTGTGTGTGTGTGTGTGTGTGTGTGTGTGTGTGTGCGCGTGTGTGTGTGTATGAATATATATACTATATATATATATATATACATATGTAAATATATATATATATATATATATACATATATATATATATATATATATATATATATATATATATATATATATATATATATATGTATGTATGTATGTATGTACATGTATACATGCATTTATATATATGCATATGTATACTTATATATAAATGCATGTATTCATATATGTATGTGTGTGTGTGCGTGTGTGTGTGTGTGTGTGTGTGTGTATGTGTGAGTTTGTGCATATGCACACATACACATACAGTATTTTTTGTACTGTTTGTTTTTCATTTCATTTGTGAAGAGAAAGAGAGACAAAGAGTGAGAAGGACACATAAACCTAGACACACACATGTGTCTGTGTGTCTTTTATGTCCCTCTCTTTATGATCTTCATAGCTGTATTCACTCAATTTGTATCTTTATTAATTTTCAGGTTAATCTACATTAACATGCGTTTTTATCAATATCTATTGCAGTTTGATAAATTGTCTATGAATGTTTCCACATGCAGGTTTATTAAATCTTTAGAATGCCAATTAATGGGGAGATTCTAACTCGATTTCGGAGAAAGGGAGAGAGGGAATGAGTGGAGAAAGGGACAAGGGAAGATAGAGAAAGTGGAGGAGTGAGATACGGAGGGCGGGAAGGTCGGAGTGAGAGAAGGAGGGAAAGAAAGGAAGGAGGGAAGGATGAAGTGAAGGAGGGAGAGTGACGGAAGGAGGGATTGAGCGAATGAAGGAATGAGGGAATGAAGGAATGAGGGAAGGACGAAGGGAAGGAGGGAGATAGGGAAGAAGGTAGGGAGGAAGTGAGTGAAACCCTCAATAACTACAAAGTACTTTTAAAGTGAATTAGCGGATCATAAAATCCTCCCTTCCTGGGCT
>NC_061860.1:24637344-24639844 GCF_019202785.1 Penaeus chinensis
ATCATCATTGTTGTTATTAGTTATTGCTATTATTATGACTCACATTATGTTATTATGATTATTATTACTATTGTTATCATTATCAATATTACTGTTATTGCTATTATTATTAATATTATGTTTATGATTGTTTTTACTGTTGTTATCATTATCATTATTATCATCACCATCATCATCGTCATCACCATTATTATTATTATCATTATCATCATTATTATTAATTATATTATCATTATTCATATCATTATAATTATTATTACTATCATTATCATCATTATTATAATTATCACCATTATCATTATTATCATTGTTATTATAATTATTATTATTATTATTATGCATATCATTAATATCATTATTATTATAATAGGTAGATGTAGGACTTTAAGAGAGGTAGAAGGAGTGAATTGAAGGAAGAACTGGGAGTGAGAGGAGATGGAAGAGAAGGAAAAGAAAAGGTGGAGCGAGAGGGAAAGGGATAGCAAGAGAAAAGGGGAGAAGAAGGGCGAGAGATAGAAAGAGGTGAAAAAGGGAGAGAAAAGAATTCCTTTTTTTTCTTGTTTTACTTGTTCTTCTCCTTCTTCACCTTATTCTTCTTATTCTTATCATTATTCTTATTATCATCATTTGTATTAGAATTATCATTGGGATTACCAATATCATTATCATAAGTATTATCAATATCATTAGGACTAGCATTATTATCATTATCATTAGGACAAGCATTAATATCATTATTATAATCATCATTATTATCATCATTAGTATTATCATTATCATTAGGATTACCATTATCATTATTATTAGCATTATCATTATCATTAGGACTAGCATTATTTTCATTATTATTATTATTACTATCATCATTATCATCGTCGTCATGGCAACCATCCAAATCTATATTTCCCTGACCTTTGACCTTTGCATCTGCTCTGACACCTGTCTATCCAGTGAAGGTAAGGACGCGGTGTAGATAAACCCTTCATTCGGTGTCCCCCTCCCCCTGCATTTACCCCCCCCCCCCCCCGTCGTCCCTCCCCCTGCCCCCCACTTTCCATTGCAACAGCCCAGATCTCCTCCTCTCCCCCCCTTCTCGCCCCTCCCCCTCCCCCCCACCCTCCTTCGCAACAACCCAGACCTCCTCCCCCCTTCCCCTTACCCCTTGACCCCACCCCCCTCCCCTGCCCTAAACATCACTCTTGCCCCCTACCCCCTTCCCCTCATCCCCTCCTCCGCCCTTACCCACCTGCTCCCTAACCCGCACATCTACCCTCCCCCTCTCCCCCTTATACCCCCACCCCCCCTTACATCCTTACCCCTTCTACTACCAGCACTGTTACCACACCCCCCCTCGCTCCGTCCGGATCACCACCACTGCGTACTTCCTTCCTCTCTCCCCCACTCCACCCCCACTCTCCCTCACTCCACCCACTTCACCCTCACTTACCCTTCCCTCTACTTCATCTTCACCCCCACCCACTCCCCCCATCACCCACTCACTCCCTCCTCCCCATCACCCACTCACTCCCCTGTCACTCCACCTTCACTCCCCCACTTCCCCCCTTACCCACACCCCCTCACCCCCACTTCACCTTCTCTCCCATCCTCCCACCTCACCCCCCACTCCCCTCCCACCCCCTCAAACTGGAAAAGCGTTTCAAAGGAAGATAAATCTTCTCTCCCGGTCAATGATGCTCCGTTCATCTCCCTCCCGTTGGATGCTGCGGCTGGCGAGGGCGTGTGACTGCGGGCGTGACCTATCTGGCTTCCGTTGGCTTGCCTGATGTGCACTTGCAGGCAGTCGTGTGGGTGGGGGTGGGGGGGGGGGGGAGGCGTGTGTGCGTGCGCAAGTGTGTTGTGTGTGTACGTGTGTTTCTTTTCGTGTATGTGTGTGCGTGTTTGTTTGTTTTTTTCTTTGAGTTCGTGTTTGTTTGTGTGTGTTTGTGTGTGTGTATGTGTGTGTGTGTGTGTGTGTGTGTTTGCACGCGTGTGCAAGTTTGTTATGGGTGTACATATGCTTCTTTGTGTTTGTATCTATTCACATGTCTGCAAATATGTATGTTCTTGTGTTTGTATGCATGTGAGAGCCATGTGTGTGCTTCTATGTCTGCCATGTGTGTGTATGTGCATGCCATGTGTGTGTGTATGTGCATGCCATGTGTGTACATATGTAGCATGTGGTTTGTCTCTTGCCTTTTCCTTTATCTTTCCCTTTTAAAATATGATACAATATTGTTTCATCCTCCATCAACGATAATGGTGATATCAATAATATTCCTTGTTATTTCCATTATACTGACAACACCGATAAGAATAACAACAGTATCAGTAATGCAAAGATAATGGATATAATAATGGCAGTACTCAAATAGGTAGTAGAGATTGTGAAGGATATGTACATCGAGAAAACACAAACCCACGCACAGAAGCGTTAGTCTATACAAACTCAGAAACACAGGGTATAGGAATATAAACAAAGTAATATTAAAAAAAAAAAAAA
>NC_061860.1:24644844-24649844 GCF_019202785.1 Penaeus chinensis
TAATTATGATAATGATAATAATCTGAATATTATCATGTTTTTTTTAATTCTTGTTTTTATTCCATTTTAACCAACAATATCAGGAGAGAAGATTATACTACCGCCACCACTACTACTACTGCTGATGTAACAATGATAATAATAATATCATTAATAATGAAAGTAATA
Source organism: Penaeus chinensis (assembly GCF_019202785.1). Taxonomy (NCBI): domain Eukaryota; kingdom Metazoa; phylum Arthropoda; class Malacostraca; order Decapoda; family Penaeidae; genus Penaeus; species Penaeus chinensis. Next base: position 24,645,013 of record NC_061860.1, read on the forward strand.
TCAATAATAATAATATTAATAATATAAATAATAGAGATAATAATAATAGTAGACATAATAGCAATATGATAATGATGCTGATAATAGTTCCTATTTTTAACATGATTTTTGGTTGAAAAAAAAGAACAAAAAACAAAAACAAAAGTACAAGGAATAAGCAAGACGAAGACGCGAGAAAGCAAAACTGATGAAGAGGAGATGAGAGAGGGAAGAGGAGAGCGAGAGAGGGGGGAGGAGGGGGAGAAGAGAGGGTGGAAGGGGCCTGGGGGAGGGATGGAGGAAGGGAGGAGGGGAGGGGGGAGGGGAGGGGGGAAGGGAGGGGGACAAGGACAAGGCGTGACTAAATTTCCTTCAAGAAAATCTTTTGAGAAAGTCTAGTTTTTTTCCCTCTGATTTTCCCTTCTTTTACGTCTATAGTTACTGTTTTTTTCCTTCTTCTCTTGCCTTTACTTCACACTTTACAAATTATCCCTTTCATGAAATTTTATTTTATAATTTTCTTTCATCATCTTTTTCTTTTCTTTTTCTCCATCTACGTATTTCTTTTATTTTGTTTTCTTCATTATTTATATATATTTATACATTTGTTTTTATTACGTTAGTTTTTCTTAGCTTATATTGTTATTTACATCATTATTATAACCATTTATTATCATTAATAAATTCATTGTTGTAATCATCGGCGTTTTTAGTTATTTTCCTACTTTTATTTTGCAACTTATTTTATCACCTTCTTTCTCTAATTTATTTTTTTTACAAATGTTACATTACCTTTACGTAAGCACCAAATAAACACTGAAACGTGGCGTACACATCCGTAGATTTCTTTAAACGAGGATAATTGTCACATAGTAACTTGTCATGAATTTCCGAAGAAAAGGAAGAGAAAGAATGAAGAAACAAAAGAGGAAAAGGGAAAAAACGAGATAAAGGAGGGGTTAATCTAGAAAATGAATGGCCTTTGGTTTAAATTTCTCCTTTTAAAAACTAAAAAAAGAGAGAAAGAGGAGCAGGAAGAAGAGGAAGAAACGAGAAAAAAAAGGAAGGGATTATTCTAGAAAACTTAATGCTTATGAATTCGCTTTCATTTTTTCAAAAATAGGGAAAGAGAAAGAAGAATGATAACAACAACAGTAATGATAATAGTAATAATAATGATGATAATAATAACAACAATAATAATAATAATAACAATAATAATAATAATGATAATAATAACAATAACAATAATAATAATAATAGTAATAAAAACAATAATAATAATGTTAATAATAATAATTATAATAATAATAATAATGATGATGATAATAATAATGAGAATACGAAACGAAAAGGGAAAAATATAGAGAGAAAGGGGGTTACTCTAGAAATTGAATAACCTATGAATTCACTCTCTTTGTTAAAAAAACAAGAGAGATAGAGAGAGTAAGAGAGAGAAGAAGAAAAAGAAGAAGAAGAAGAAGAGAAGGAACGAAAAAGGAAAAAAGAAACAGAGAGAGAAAGGGGGTTACTCTAGAAAATGAAGAGCCTATATATACACTTTCTCTTGGTTTAAAATCTAGAGAAAGAGAGAGAGGAAGAAGATGAAGAAAAAGAAAAAGATGAAGAAGGATAAGAAACGAAAAAGAAAAAAAAAAAAAAGATGAAAGAGAGAGAAGGGAAAAAAAAAAAAAAAACTAGAGAGAGGGAAAGTCACGAGGAAGTGTGAAGGTGAAGTCAAGTGCGAGGTCAATCTCCAAGGGATTCTCGTGCTGGGTCGGCCTCGAGCAGGAAGTTAAGTGGACGGGCGCCTGAAGTAATGTGATATGGTTCAGATTCCCTTTGCTTTTGTGCTTGTCTCCTTCCGGTTTACTGATTGTTGTTTTTTCTTCTTGTTTCTCATTCCATTTATCTTTATTATTATTTGTTGTTGTTATTAGCATTGATATTATCTCTATTACTCTCTTCTTTTCATTTAACTTCGTTTTTTTCAGTTTCTAGGAAGGAGGGATGGGAAAAAAAAACTATGTTGGATGGTTAGACAGAATACTAGGTAAACAGAAAGAGAAAATTAGAGATAATAATAATAATAATAATAAAAAACAAACAGTAATGTTAGCAAATAATGGTATTTCCAGGCTAGAAATCAAATGTTGGTTTATACAAGAAGCCAAATTTCCGAAGTACAGGAAATCGTACTTTCAAACTACAGAGAACAGAAATTTCTAAAATACAAGAAAAACAAGAAAGAAAGAAAGAAAGGAAGAAAGAGGAAGGAAACAGAGCATCCGGCATACAAGAACGAAATTTCGAAAAAAAAAAAAAAAATCAAAAGAATAACAACCCTCAAAGATCGATTTCTCGAAGCATATGGCACTGAGCTTCCGAAGCCTAAGAAACGGATAATTCCTACCTTGTATTCCTTTCAGTGGGTAAAATATAAGAAGATAGAAATAACGACAAAGTGCAAACTGTTAACCAAAGGAATACATGAATGATTTTATTCGTATATGAACGGAATATATACATAATCATGATAGTGTTATCAAGGTCAACTTTATCGGTAAGAATGTAATTGTTAGATTATTAATGTTTTTTGTTGTCAAAGTCATAATCAGTGCTATTTGAGTGTAATATATCTTTATATACATAATAATAATATAAATAAATTTTTTTATATCAGCTTCCTTGCACTAAGACTACCACCACTACTGCTACTACTACTACTACAACTACTTCTACTACTATTATTATTAAAACTACTACTACCACTCCTACTAATAGTACTACTTCTTCTACAATTCCTACTACTATTGTCATTACTGTTACTATTACTACTTCAGTTACTGCTATTACTACTACTATTCCTTAGTATTACTGTAACTACTACTACTACTACTATTACTACCACTACTATTACTATTACTACTACTACCTTTACTGCTACTGATATTAAAAAGGATGATGACAATGATAATGATGATAATAGTGATAACAACAAGAGAAACAACAGTAACAGATAATAATAATGTTAAGATGGTGATAATGATAAAAATCTAAGAAAAAAAAGAAGAAGAATGAAAACATGATAATATCAATAACAATCAATACTAATTATGATAATGGTGATAATGAAAATGAAAAGGATAATAGTAAAAGTGATAATAATAGTAATGGTAATAAAAATAATGCTAATAGTAAAAATGATAATAATAATAATAATTGTAATAATCAAATTGATAATAATAATAATAACAATAGCAATAGTAATGATAATAATGATAGTAATGATAATAATAATCAATCGATGCCAATAATGATAAAGATAATAGTATTGATAATAATGATAATGATAATAGCAACAATAATAAAAAGTAATAATAATAATAATGATAATAATAATGATAATAAAGATAATAATGATAATAATAACAACATAATAACTATGATAATAGTAATGATAATGATAATGATACTTTATTAATAATATCCAAAATAATAATGAAGATAATGATAAAGGTACAAATTAGATAACAATGATAGCGACAACAACAACAGCAGCAATAAAAACGATTATTATGATAATAATAATAATATGACAATGATAATGATATTGATAATAATAATAATGATAATAGTAATAATAATAATAATAATAATGATACTACTACTAATAATAAAACAATGCTAATAATGATAGTAATAATAATGATAACAATAATAATAATAATAATAATAATAATAATAATAATAATAATGATAATGGTGATATTGATAATAACAGTAATAATAATAAGAATAGTAATAAAAATAATAACAATAATAATAATAATGGTAATATCAATGATGATAGTAATAATAATGATACTAATAATAATAAAAACAACAATAACAATAATAACAATAACGTTAATAGTGATAATGATAATAGTAATGATAATGATAACAATAACAATAATGATAATAATAACAACAACCACAATAGTAATAATAATAATACTAATAATAATAATATTAATATTAATAATAATAATAACAGCAATAAAAATTATAAAAATCATCATAATAATAAAGATAATAATAATAATGATAATAATAACAATAATAGTAATAATAATAATAATAATAACGATAATAGTGATAATGATAATAGTAAGGATAATGATAATCATAACATTAGTGATAATAATAACAACAACCACAATAGTAATAATAATGATAATGATAATAATAACAATAATTATAATAACAATAATGATAATATAATAATAATAATGATAATAATAATAATAATAATCATAATAATAATGATAACAGTAATAATAATTATAAAAATAATGATAATAATAAAAATAATTATAATTATAATAATAATGAATAATAATAGTAATAATAATGATAATAAGATAATGATAATAATGATAATAATAATGATGATGATAATAATAATAATAATGATAATGATAATAATAATAATAATAATAATAATATAATAATAATGTTAAGGATAACAACAACAGCATCAATAACAACAACAGCAACACCAATCTTAATACTAACAACAACAATACTAACAACACGTGCCTCGCCCCCACTCAAAGCCCGCTGCGTGCAAGGAATACTGGAGCCTAATCACTCGCTGAACCAGACGGGCTCGAACTCCCTTTTAAACGCCATTATAAAAGGGAGCGATGTTCTTATGTTTTTAATGGCGGCGATATGGGACTGAATCCCCTTTATCCAGGGTTCCAGAAGTGTTTGTTTTTTTTCCTTTTTTTTTTTAAGGAGTGAATTCGGGAGGTTTAAGGATGAAGGATGGAAGGGCCGAGACGCAAAGAGAGACGAATGAGACA
>NC_061860.1:24657344-24659844 GCF_019202785.1 Penaeus chinensis
CATTTTCATGTGTAGTTGTTTCTGGAATGTATGGTTCGATGACCATTTTAAAGAATAGTGGGGCGATCAATGACTGACAAGTGTTAAATGCAATGTTTTATAACTAGGCCTATTTTGTTTCACTTACATTTAACGTGATATGCCTTATAGATTGGTAATATTTTATTATTCTCTCTCTCTCTCTCTATCTGTCTATTTATTTATTTCTCTCTCTCTCTCTGTCTTTCTCTCCGTCTCTTTGTCTCTGTCTGTCTGTCTGTCTCCCTCTCTCTCTCTCTCTCATTCTCTCCCTCCCTCCTTCCTTCCCTCTCTCCCTTCCCCCCTCTTTTTTTTTTCTCCTCCTCTCCCTCTCTCTCTCTCTTTTTTTATTATTTTTATTATTATCATTTTAGCCTCGCACAATCGGGTATGTTGCCAGCGGCTACAACAGCGTGACTGCAGTTGCAAGGGTCATTCAGTACAGGATGAGAGCTTCTGCACAACAAGTAGAAGCGAAAACAAAGATAAAAGTGCAGAACAATTAGAAGAAAGAAATTAACAGAAAAAGAAAATGAAATTATACAGATTATGAAAAAGTAGGAAAACAAAAAGATAAAAAAAAAAAAAAAAGACAGAGAGCAAAGAAAATAGAAAAAAAAAAAAAAGAATCAGCGCTCCTGACCTCCAGGACCTATTTAAAATGTTGACAGATCCTGTTTATTTATTTGTTTTCTCTCTCTCTTTTTTACATATTCTTTTTCTTTCATCATTCTAATTGAACTTAATTCCCCCAACAGTCAATACTTTTCGCCGCGGCACTAGTGTACATCTGGCGTCTGCTTGGAGCCGCCAGTGCCTGGTCCTCCCGCCCGACCCCCCATGCACGCAAGCAAGCGGGCATGACTCAGCTCCTTAGTCGATATTTTGCATTCAGCATTAGGGCTCGAGGGACGGCGGGCGGGCGAGGCCGAAAACGATGCTGGAGTGAGATTCGTTGGATTTCGGGGAAGTTAGGGCTGGATAGCGATTGGCTGAGTCAAATTGGGGCTGGATAGCGATTGGCTGAGTCATGTTAGGGCTGGATAGCGATTGGCTGAGTCAAGTTGGGGCTGGATAGCGATTGGCTGAGTCAAGTTAGGGCTGGATAGCGATTGGCTGAGTCAAGTTGTGGCTGGATAGCGATTGGCTGAGTCACGTTGGGGCTGGATAACGATTGGCTGAGTCAAGTTGGGGCTGGATAGCGATTGGCTGAGTCAAGTTGGGGCTGGATAGCGATTGGCTGAGTCAAATTGGGGCTGGATAGCGATTGGCTGAGTCATGTTAGGGCTGGATAGCGATTGGCTGAGTCAAGTTGGGGCTGGATAGCGATTGGCTGAGTCAAGTTAGGGCTGGATAGCGATTGGCTGAGTCAAGTTGGGGCTGGATAGCGATTGGCTGAGTCACGTTGAGGCTGGATAACGATTGGCTGAGTCAAGTTGGGGCTGGATAGCGATTGGCTGAGTCAAGTTGGGGCTGGATAGCGATTGGCTGAGTCAAATTGGGGCTGGATAGCGATTGGCTGAGTCAAATTGGGGCTGGATAGCGATTGGCTGAGTCATGTTAGGGCTGGATAGCGATTGGCTGAGTCAAGTAAGGGCTGGATAGCGATTGGCTGAGTCAAGTTAGGGCTGGATAGCGATTGGCTGAGTCAAGTTAGGGCTGGATAGCGATTGGCTGAGTCAAGTAAGGGCTGGATAGCGATTGGCTGAGTCAAGTTGGGGATGGATAGCGATTGGCTGAGTCAAGTTGGGGCTGGATAGCGATTGGCCGAGTCAAGTTGGGGCTGGATAGCGATTGGCTGAGTCAAGTTAGGGCTGGATAGCGATTGGCAAAGTCAAGTTAGGGGCTGGATAGCGATTGGCTGAGTCAAGTTAGGGCTGGATAGCGATTGGTTGAGTCAAGTTGGGGCTGGATAGCGATTGGCTGAGTCAAGTTAGGGCTGGATAGCGATTGGCTGAGTCAAGTTAGGGCTGGATAGCGATTGGCTGAGTCAAGTTAGGGCTGGATAGTGAATGGCAGAATCAAGTTAGGGCTGGATAGCGATTGGCTGAGTCAAGTTAGGGCTGGACAACGAATGGCAGAATCAAGTTAGGGCTGGATAGCAATTAGGTAAGTTTGGTCAGAGATTACACTTCAGGTTAGGTTCGGTTAGAGTAAGTGGAATCATGAACAGATCGCGGCAAGCTAGAGCAATTCACGATAATCCAAGATTTTAGATGGGACGAGCTAAATCAGTACATTTAGTTGAATGAGACTTGGTTGCCGTTCTACCAACATAAGATTACACGACACCAAGTCAGATTACGGGTCGAATCCGATCATATTCCAACTTAGGAGGATGTTGGCCCGGTCGGGGTCACGCATGCAACAGCTGGTCTCGGGCATAAGGCTAAATTTAGAAGGCCGTTTACGAGAGAAAATTGTTTACGTTGGACGGGGAGAATATACAGTGGGATTCTATATTGAGGCAACTGCTGTTTTA
>NC_061860.1:24668060-24681658 GCF_019202785.1 Penaeus chinensis
TGGGAGGGAAGAGGTGTGGGGGGGGGGGGTTGGTATCCGTGTCGAAAAGTTATCTATTCTTTTCATGGTTCGCGAGAAGAAATAGGGGGGTTTCGTTCATTCCAATTCTATAATCATGTTTGCGAAAAATCGTTGTAAATGAGGATAAAAAAACCGCATGTATTCAATTCCGATTTTCCCTATCGGAGATTGGCAGATTTTATTTTTTTTTTATTTTATTTTTTTTTTTTTTTTTGGGGGGGGGGGGGGGGCGGAAAGGAAATCTCCCTCCGTTTGATTTCAGGAATTGATCGGTTTGATTGGGGTGTAAATTTCTCTTTACTGTTTTTTCTTTTTTTTTTTTTTTTTTTTCTTTTTTGGGTGGGGAAATGCTGTGTGACTTGTATGGCTGCATCGAAACGGTCAAATACATTCTTGTATTGTGAAGATATTCTTCTCTTCATACCTTTTATACTTTTATATATATTTATATATATATTTTATATAAATTATATTTACACCAACCTCAACATATTTACAAACTTTATATATATGTATTATATTTTATATATATAATCTCTTTATTGTATTGTATGCATACCCGTATAATTTATTTTTTATATTATTATATTTATAATATATATATTATTATGTTTTACACACACACACACACCACACACCACACACACACACACACACACACACCACAACACCCACACAAACCAAAAAACCCCACATAAACCCCACTACTTAAAATTTTTGTTTTATTATGTTTTATATTGATTTTTATGCATTATATTTGATTATATTAACTTTGTTTTATATATATATATATATTTATATATATATATATTTTTAAATTATATATTATATTTTTTCAAAATATATATGTAAGGTTGTATATTTGTGCAAGTATGATACTTTGAGTTGATAAAACATGGGTGGTAAACGTTTAATGTTTTATGCCGGGTTTGGGTTTTTTAATATCCTGCCACGACACCGCGCGGGACAAGCGCTCAATATTGCAAAAAGAGATTTGCAAAAACAAATGACTTTACCCCCCCCCCCTCGCCTTCCCGGGGACTTGCTTTTCCAAACTTAATGGAGGTGTTGGGGGGGGTGGAGGGGTGGAGGGGTGGAGGGGAGAGGGAGAGGGGGGTTAAATAAGGGGGGTTTCCCCCTTTGGATTTTTCTCACTTTGTTTTTGTCTTTATGCACTTTTACCGTTTTCTTTCCTCCCTCTTTCTTCGTTTCCTCTTATTTCTTCTTGCCTCTCTTTTCTTTCGTCTTCTTAATACCCCTTTTTCGTCTTCCTTCTTTCTCTTGTCTTTCTTGTTTTCCTTTCTTCCTCCCTCTTTTTTCTTCCTTATTCATCCTTTCTTTTCTTCTTTCCTCTTCTAACTTTTTCTCTTTCTTTTTCCCCTCTGGGCCTCTCCTCTTTCTCTTCCTTTTTTCTCCCCATCTCCTCCGCCTTCTCAACCTTCATTCTTCCTTGTTCCTCTCACCTCTTCTTTTTTTCATCCCCGATTTTTATTGTTTTTTCTCTCTCTTTCGCTTCCGTTATATTTTCCCATGTCTTCCTTTATTCTCCTTTTTTTCATCCTTCTCGCCTCTCCCTCTTCCTTTTTTTTCTTCCTTTCGCTTTCCCTCCTCCCCCACCTCCCTCTTCCCTTTCACCTCCCCTCCTTCCTCTCCACCTTTCCCCCCAGCCATTTTTCTTATCCCCCTTTTTTCTCACCTTCCTTTCGTTTCATCTCCCCTCTTCTCTTCACTCTCCCTCTTCCCATCTCACCTTTCCCTTCCTCTTCACCCCTCTCTCTTTCCCCTTAACCTCTCCCTCTTCTTTCACTTCTCCTATTCCTATTTCCCTTTTCCCTCTTCCCCTTTTTCCCCTTCTCCACTCCCATTTTCCTCTCCCTCTTTTCCCCTCTACATCTCCCTCCATTTTTCCTCTTCCTCTTCCTCTCTTCCCTTCCTCTCTCCCCTTCCCTTTCTCTTCCCCTCTCACTCTCCCACCCCATTTTTCCTTCTCACCTTCCCCAATTTCCCCTTCCTCTCTACATTCCCTTTTTCTCTTCTTTCTTCGCAGGACAAAGGTTTAAACTTTCCGTTTAGCGCGGTTGTGTTCGCTTGCATACAATCTACTGGTCTGTCAAGGGTCACCGAAATTTTTTCATCGGGCAGGGCAATTTCGCGAGAAGGGAAAGATGGGGGTGGGGGTGTGTGGGGAGGGAGGGGAGGAGGGATAAGAGAGGGAGTGGGAAAAAAGGAAGGGGGGATAGAGGGGGGAGAGGGAAAGGTAGGAAAGGGGGAAGGGAGAGGAGGGGGGGAGAGTGGGTTTTATGGGGGGAAAAGGGGAGGGAGAAGGGAGTAGGAGGAAGAGTAGGAGGATGGGGGGGAAAGGGGTGGGGGGAAAGGGGAAAGGGGGGGGGGAAGGGGGGGGAAGGGGGGAGGAGGAGAGGGTTTTGGGAAAATGAGGGGGGGGGGAGGAGGGAGGGGGAGGAGAGGGTTGGTGGGAAGGTGAAGGGGGGGAGGAGGAGGGAGGAGAGGGAGAGGGAGAGTGGCGAGAAAGGGGGAGTGGAATGGGGGAAAAGAGAGAGGGGAAGGGAGGAAAGCGGGGGGGGGGGGAAGGGGGGGGAGGAGTAGGGGCAAAGGAGGAGGGGTAGGAAAGAAAACTGGGAGGAAGGAGGTTAGGAGAGGGTTGGTGGGAAAGGTGGGGAAGGGCAGGAGGAGAAGAAGGAATAGGGATGTTAGAAAGGAGGGTAGGTAGAGAAAGAACAAAAAGGAGGAGAAAAGGGAAGGGGGGAAAGGGAACAGAGAGGGGGAAAGGGGGGAAAAAAGGGAAGAGAGAATTTGGGAAGGGGGCGAAAAGGAAGAGAATAAAAAAAAAAGAACGTGAAAAGGAGAGCGTGAGAAGAGGAGATCAAAAAAAAAAGAGAAGGGGAGAGAAAAAAAGCGAGGAAAGGGGAAAGAGAACATGGAAAGGCAATGGCAGGGGAAAAAGGGACAGGAGAGTAGAAAAGGGTTTGTGTTTTGTGGTGTGGGGTGTGTCTAACTTGTGTACATTTATTGATTCCTAATTACCCCAAAGTCCCAGAAATTTAAATCACAGGTTTTAACGTATTAAAAAAGCTGAATTAAAATATTTCCCGTAAAATCGCTATATCAGGGGAATTTTTGTAATTGTCATATACAAAATCTAATAAAGAAATGTTCTATTCTTTTATCTTTGTTTAGAATGAGTAAAAATAATTTTTGCGAATTTTTTTCGAATTATTTTATAATTTGCGGCTTTAAAAAATACCTTTTAAATTACATTTTCCTTTGCTCATGGTATTTATCCATGTGATAGACTTCCATGTTATGATTCCATATGCTAGTTTTATTTATAACGTCGGAAATATGTTGCACTTGAAAAAAACCCAAAAAAAATTATAATAAATTTTTCAAGGTTATATATCGGCTAGCTACTTATTTTTCGTTTTTAAATTTTATCATGAAATAAGGGCCCGCGGTTCAGTAACCTAATCATGTATACCCCCCAAAGTAAAAATTTTAATTGCTATTTAATTGTTAATCATTGGTAGTGTGTGCTATAACCTGGAGTAAATGAAGACAGGATTAGTTTAAATTTTCCCATTTAAATTCTAAATGGGTTTTACAAAGGGTTTTTATGCAATAATTTTAAGTCGTACTCCGGTTTAAGAGGAAAATGGACCTGTTTCGTGTAATGCCTTTGGGCCCCGCGGGATTTGGGAATTGTTTATGCCGATGTTGGGGGCGTATAAATTGTTTATGAATTGTGTATATGTTCCCATTGATTATGTTGGATATAACTCGCCACGTACACACAAGCGAAAAGCACTCATACACGCACGCACGCACTAACCACTCACACTCACACATCACCACTACACACTCAAACACTCACACACTCCACAAAACACACCCCACACCACACACCCCAAAACACACACCCACCCAACACACCCAAAACCCCACACACATATTATGTTGTGTTTTTTATATATATGTATATTTATATATATTATGTAGTTAGATTGACGAGAGCTAGAAAGAGGGATTGGGAGGGTAATACGGACATAAACAGATTGAATGAAAGATAGATCAGAACGCAATACGTATGCATATCGAAGGAAAAACATTGTTATAGAAGTGCCAGGATTGAGAGCAAAGGATTGGGGGAGAGAAAGGGAGCGGTTTTAATGGGGGGGGGGGGGGGGGGGGGGGGGGCTAATAGGGGCGTCGCATTCATAGTAAATCCTGCGCCCTAATTTTCGCCGCGTCGAAATGGCTCCGGGGACTTGGCTTCCTGTCTCGTAAAACTTATGGGGGGCCTTGGGGCAGTTCCCTTTAAACTTTTCCCTTTCCTTGTCTAAAACCCTCTCCCCCTTTTTCTCCTTTCCCTCCCTCTTCTTTTTCTTATTCTTCTCTTCTCCCTTCGCCTCCGCCTCATTCGTCTTTGGATTAGATTGAAGTTGGCGTTCACTTGTTCTAAAAATGTCATATTTTCCCTTGGGCGCCCCTTCGGGATTTTGCTCTAATCACGGCCGAGGTTTAGGGTCGGGCGGCGGGAACTTGGGGATGTGCCCTGTGCTAGGCAGGGGGAGGGGGGGGTTGTTTGAGCGTTTGCGCTGGATTTTATCTATGTTTTTTATTTTTTATATAATTTTTGTGTGTGTTGTGTGTGTGTGTGTGTGTGTGTGTGTGTGTGTGTGTGTGTGGGTTTGTGTGTGTGTGTGTGTGTGTGTGTGGTGTGTGTTGTGTGTGTGGGGCGAAAAGATGGGCAAACGTTTTCGACAACCCAAAATCGAGAACTTCTTTTCAATTCGTAGAAACTAGGGGGGGGGTAGGCAGTTATGCAAATTTTTCTTGTGCGAAATTGTCAGTAATTTCATTAACCATGTAGAAGCCAATGATTGAAGTTTGTTTTTATATATACATGTTCATATTGTTGATGAATATTTTGACGAACTTTTCAATGCAGGAACAGTACTTGAACAAATATGATGGGGGAGAGAAACAAGAAATTTGATATTTTATAAAAGAGTTTGCACAATTTAAAATATGGATAAAAAATATAAATAAATTGAAGACCTGAAAACGCGGAAAAAAAGAACGGGGGAATAAGAGGGAAAAATTTTGGGGTAAAAAAAAATGAAAAATGAAAAAAAGACGCATATTTTTTTTTTCGGTTAAAGAAGGAGGGAGGGGAAAAGGAGGGGGAATGTAACTGAAGAATATAAGAGAGGGAGAAAAGGAGAGGAGGACGGGAAAAGATTTTTTAAATTTTAAACAAATGTAAATTTAAACGACAGAGGGGAGGCCCAAAAAAGAGGTAAGGTAAAGGCCCTAAGGGGGGAAGAAGCAGAAGGGGAGACAAGAAGGCGAATGAAAGGAGATTTAAAGAAAAATTCATGTAAAGAAAAAGTAAGAAAAAGCAAAAAAAAAAGTCACATCATATCAGTTTCTTCCTTTTTCGTTTCGGGCCCAGAGTGCCCCGCCCTTTTCCCCCATATTTTTTTTTTTTTTTTTAAAATTATATATATTTTTTTGCGCGTTATAGAATGCAAACCCGAATATTTCCTCTTCCTTGGGCCCCTTTCCCTTCCGGGTCGGTGAGATTACCTTAGCGCGGTCGGGGGAGGGGGGGGCGGGGTTCTGGACCCGGGAGGAGCGCCGGCCATTTCGGGTTTTTTCGCTCGCGGTTTTTTTTCCTGATTCTGGGATTTGGGTTTTTTTTACCCTTGCCCCCTTGTTTGTTTCTTGTTATTTTTATTTTATTATTATATTATTATTTTTATTTTTTATCATTATCTTTTTCTTTAAATTTTATTATCGTATAATTGCATTATTATTATTATTATTTTATTTTATTATTTTTTATTATTATTATTTTTATCGTTATCATTTCATTTCTTTTAATTTATTATTATTTATTATTATTTTTTTTTTTTTTTTTTTTTTTTTTTTTGGTAGTTTTTTCCTGTGTTTCATAATCTCATTCATCATCTCTCTCCATCACTCTTCATCAAACCCATCATCTCATCATCATCCTCATCATCCATCACATCTTCCCTTCTCTTCTCCCCCCCCTTCCCCCCCCCTCCCCCCTCCTCCCCTACTATTCTTCCTCCCTCCTTCTTCTTATTTCCCCCTTTTTCCCTCTCACTTCCCTTTTCCCTCTTCCTTATATCTTCTTCCTCTCCTTTTTCCTCCCCCCTTCCTCTCCTTTTCCCTTTATATTCTTCTTCCTCTCCTTTTTCCTCTCCCCTTCTCCCCCTTTTCCCTTTTAATTCTCTTCTTCCTCTTTTACCTTTCCCTTATTTTCTTCTTCTTCTCCTCTTCCTCTTATTTTCTTCTTCCTCCTTTTGTCCTTATTGTGCTTTATCATCTCCCCCCCTTATCTTGTCTTTTCATTGATTTTCAGATATTTCTTTGTTTAACGGTTTTTTTTTTGGAGAAAAAGAACACATTTTTTCCCTTTTTTCAAAAACAGGGAAAAAATACTCTTTTTTTCCCCATCGAAAATTAAAAATTGAAACAAATCAATTTTAAAAGGGGTTTTCGGTTTCGGATATTGTGTTTTTTTTTTTTGTCTTTCTCTCTTTTCCCAAAATTTTTTCCCCTTTTCCGACTTAATTTGGGGGAAACGAATTTTCTTGGTAAAAAATCCCCGGGTGATTGTTGGCGGCCGTCTTATTAGATTTTGTATTTTTTTTTTTTTTTTGAGTTCCTTTTTTTTTATTTTTATTTTTTTGTGTTTCTTGTTCTGGTGGTCCCTGGATTGGTTTTTTGTCGTTTGTTGGGGGGGGGTTGGGTTTTTTATGGGGGGGGTTTTTTGTTCGTTATTTTATTGCCTTGGGGAGTGTGGTTTTGGTTTTTGGGTTTGGGTTTTTAATCTATAATCCTCTCTATAAATCACACCTCTATTCAACACCCAAACAAATCTCTCATTAAACAATTCTCACTCCCAAAATTTAAAAAATAACCACCTACTCTCTTCACACCATCTAGGTGTTGGGATGTTGCCGCTTTGAAAGGGGTTTGGTTGGGGGATTTTAAAGGGTGCAAGGGGGGTTTGTTGTGTTTGGGATTGGGGGGGGGGGGGGGTGGCACGCGGTGCGGGGGTGGGCGGGGGGGGGGGCGGGGGGGGTGGGGGAAGGGGGGGGGGGGGGGGGGGGGGGGGGGGGGGAGGGGGGGTGTGGGGGTGTGGGGGGTTTGGGGGGGGTGTTTGGGGGGGGGGGGGGGGTAATGGTTGGGGGGTGAAAAAAAAAGGGGGGGGATTTGGGGGATGGGGGGTGTGGGTAAAGAAGGGTAGTGGGGGGAGTTTGGGGGGGGTGGGATGGTGGTTGAAGGGGGGGGGGGATGGGCGTGGGGGGGTGTAAGCAAGTGGGGGGTGGGGGGGCGATTGGAAGATGGATGGGTGGGAGGAAGGGGAAATTGAGGGGAAAGGGGGGGGGAAGAAGAAAGGAAAAAGAAGAAGAAAAAAGACGAAGGAGAGAAAAAAAGGGGATAAGAAAAATGAATAAAGAAGAAGCGAGTGAGCACAGCGAAGAAAAAAGAAGCGCAGTTTGAAGGGAAAAAGGAAAAAGAAGAAGAAAAAGGGGAAGGAAGAAGAATGAAGAGAAAAAGAGGAAGGGGAAAAAGAAAAAAAGGAGAAGGGAGAAGGAAGGGGGGCGGAAAAAGCCACCGGTTGGGAGAGAAAACAACTACCCCGTCCTACTCTCCCTCTCTCTCTCCTCTCCTCCTCCTCTCCTTTCCTCTCCCCCCTCCTTTCTCCCCCTTCTCTCTCCTCTTCCTCCTCTCCTCCTCCTCCTCCTCTCTTCCCTCTCCTTTATTCCTCTCCCCCTCCCCATCATCCCCCCCCTCCTCCTTTTCTCCCTTTTCCTCCCTCCTCTCCTCCTCCTCCTCCCTTTCCCTCCCCCCCCCATCCCTTCCTCTTCCTCCTCTCTCCTCCCCTCCTCCTCACCCTTTCCCCTTTTCCCTCCCCCTTCCCCCACCCCCACCTTCCCCTCCTCCTCCTCCTCCCCTCCCCCCTCCTCCTCCTCTTCCTCTTCCTCCTCCTCCCCCCCCCTTCTTTTTCCCTTCCCCCTTTCTTTTTTTCCGATTTTACACATTTTCCTTCTGCTCACCCCAATCTGTTGCTTTCCTCAATTTTCCCAAGTTCAAAGAATAGAGGGAATTGCTTTTTTTTATACTTTTTCCCCCCTTAGCATCCTTTTCTCTTTATCTCTTTTTTAATCCAATTATATTTTTTCCCCATTGTTCTGCTTCTCTTTCTCTTTGCCCTTTTTTTTTCTTTTCTTTCTCTACTGTCTGCATTTTATTCATCCATTTTATAATTAATATAACAATTTGGGCTTTTTAAAAATTACCTTCCTTTTTTTTTTCATATTCCTTCAATTTTTTTTTAACATTTTTTTTTTTACTTACTTTTTTTTTCATTTCCCTTTCTCTCTTTTCTTCTTTTCTCCCCCATTCCCCCCCCCTAAAATTTGCTCGCCTTTTTTTTTCCTTTTTTCCTCCCTCCCCCCCCCCCCCCACCCCCCTCCCCCTCTCCTTTCCCTATCCTTCTCTCTACCCTTTTCTCTATCTCCTCCTCCTTCTTTCCGTCCTTCCCTTACCTCTTCCCCTTCAAAAAAACTCACCCCCTCCAACCCCCCCCGCCTCCCCCCCCCCCCGGGGCCCAAGGGGTTTAAAAAGTGATAGGCGGGGGGGCTAACAAATCCCCATGCCTTATCCTCTCTCCAGGGAAGGAAGGCGAGCGGTCTTCCCCACAGTTCGTTTTTTTCCTCAGGAGGCGGTCTTGGACGTGGGGCGGGCCCCGCGTCTGCATGACGCATGACGGGTTTGCTTTTTCCCCTGGGGGTTAAGGGGGGCGTCAATAATTTGTTTATCTTGGCCTTGGGGGGACGGTCGTGGGAGGGAGGGGGGGTTGGGGGTAAGGGTTTGGGGTAGGGGGTAAGGGGTAGGGATAAGGGTCGGGTGTGTGTGTATGTGTTGTGTTGTGTGTGTTGTGTGTGTGGCGTGTGGTGGGGTGTTGTGTGGTTTTTGGGTTTTGTGTGTTGTGAGTGAAATTGTGTATGTGTGTACCTACCTGTAGTTTTTTTGTGCTGGCGTTGCGGCCTGTGTTTGCATATATCTGAAATATCTCCCGTGTTCCAGTATTCATAAGGGTATAATATCGTCTTAGACACTAACCTTTACTCACAAGGAGAATATACACAGAGTTGTTCTTAACACATAGGGGGTCTAAACTAGACACAAAAAGTGGGAACAGTAAATGTATATTAAAAAAAGATTGGGAAATTAAAGGCAGGAAAGGGCGAGAGGGAAATTTTCAATCCCAAAAAACTTTCCCAAAAAAAAAGAGGGCGTTTTTTGCGTCATATGTCTATACGTTGGAGTAAAAATTTTCGAAAAAAGCAAGCGTAATTACGGGAAAAAATAAAAGTTTTTTTTTTTAAAGGAAAGGGAAATAATGTGAGAAAAAAATGCACGGATGTTGATTGGAAAAAAAGGATTTGGGAATGTAAAAGAAATGAAACAGAGAATTTTGATAAGAAAGATGTTGATATACACAACTTTAGTATAATAAGACGGGAAAAAAAAATAAAGCAAAGATTATGAGCAAAAAAGATATAGGAAGAAGCGAGAAGCTAGATTAGAAAATTAATTAAAAAGAAAGAAGAACAAAAACAAGTGAAAAAGAAAAGAAAAAAATACAAGCACAACAATGACAATCAAATAAACAACAATGAAAAAATAATAAAAAAAGAAAATTTAGCTACCAGAAAGAAAAAAGATGGACAGAGAATAAAAAACAAATGAGAAGGAGAAGGGGAATTACAGCAGAGAAAAAAAATCTAAAAAAAAAAAAAAAAAAAAGAGGAAAGGGGAATTATAATATAAAAAAAAATGTAAAATTTGACCATTAAAAAATAGGCTTTAACAAGAAAAAACAAATTCGAGAGAGGGAAATTGAACCGAAAAAAAATTTTTTAAAATTTGACAAATTACCCCAAAAAAAGAAAAAAGAAAAAAAGGGCCCAAACACAAAGAAGAGATAGTACAAAAAGAAAGAAAGAGGAAAGGAAAGAAGAAAAAAAAGAAAGAGGGGAAGGAAAGACAAAAAGGGAAAAAAAGAGGGAGGAAAGACAGAGAGATAGAAAGGGGGGAAAAAGAAGGAAAATATAAAAAAGTTTTTAGGCCTTCGTGAATCCGCGCGCATCGGAGAAATCCGGCCGGGGCGAACGGGACAGGCAGGCACACTCTCGCTTGTTGCAGGAGATAATGAACCCGGGAGGCTCAGGGAGGGGAATCCGGGAGGGCTCACTGCACAAAGCTAGATTCCGCTAGGCCTTTGCCTTTTTCGTCACGACGATGGGGGGGAGGGGGAAGGGGGAGAGGATGGAAGGGAGGGAGGGGGGGATGGAAGGAAGGAAGGAGGGAGGGAGGGAAGGAATGGGAACGGGCCCTTTTCCTTTTTGCAGTCACAGAACGCTTGGGGTGAGGGGGGGAGGGAGGGAAAGGGAGGAAGGAAGGAAGGGAGGGGGGAAAGGGGAGGAAGGAAGGAAGGGGGGAGGAGGGAGGGAAAGGGGGGAAGGAGGAAGGGAGGGGGAAGGAATGGAACGGGCCCTTTTAAACCTTTGCAGTAAAGACGCTGGGGGGGGAGGGGGGAAAGGGAGGGGGAAGGAGGGGGGGGGGAAGGCTTTGATTTGTTTTTTTTACAGTCCCCAGAACGCGGGATGGAGGGGAGGGAGGGAAAGGGAGAAGAGGGGGGAAGGAAGGAAGAAAGGAAGGAAGGGAGGGAGGGAGGCAGGGGAGGGTAAAAAAGGGGGAAAGGGAAAAGGTCTTTGCTTTTGGGGTTCAAAGAACGGGGGTGGTGAAGGGGGAAGGGGGGGAAATTTGGAAGGGAAGAGAGGGGGAAAGGGAAGGGGAAGGGGAAAGGAGGGAGGGGGGAAAAGGAAGGAAGAAGTAAAGGGGAAAAAATGAAGGAAGGAGGGGAAGGGGCCCTTTGGGTTTTTCCTTTTGCGGGTCACGGAACGCTGGGGGATGAGAGGGGAAAGGAGTATTAAGGAAGGAAGGACGTGAAGGAAGGGATGGGAGAAAGGGAAAAGGAAGGGGAGTGAGGAAAGGGGAGGGGGGGAAAGGGAGGAGGAAGGAAGGAAGAGGTTAAATTTGCATTTGCAGTCACAGAGCACTGGGGGTGGGGGGAAGGAGGAGCTTGGAAGGGGACGGATGAAAGGGGAGGAGGGATTTTTTATCATTTAACGTTTCGTTTATTAAGAACGTGGGGCTGTTTATGTACATTTCTATTTATTTGTTTTTGTGTTTTGGTTTTTATCTCTGCGTTTCGGTCCGCCTCTCCTTCAATTCCATTTGCTCTAAAGTCAACGTAGCATCAGTGGGAAAGTTTTTATATTTTTTTCCCCGTTTCACTATTATTCCTTCTTTTTGGTTTAATTGTGTCTCATAATTGATGTTTTCGGTTGCTATTACGCCCTTTTCCCCTCAGTTGATGTTTTTCCCCCTATTCTTTGTTTTCTTGGTTTATTTTTCTGGTGTTGGTTCTCAAATTAGTTTTTGCCGTATGGGATTATATTTCGCTCTCTGTGCTTTTTTTTTTATTCCTAGTTTTTTGCCCTAGTCGGGGTTTAAATTGGAATTTGGGAAAGTCACCCGGTTTTATATTTTTTCTCTTATTTGTGGCGCAATATTTTGTTTTTTGTTTATTTAGCGTGTAATTTCCTTTCATGATAGTGATATTTGAAGAAGTCAGGTTGTTCATGCCTGTTTAAACACTGAAGTTGAGGAAACGATAATTAAAATTTTTTCGGGTCTTCCTTGAATGGCCCTAATTTGGTTTTAAAAAATTTGGGCTCTCAAATGCATGCAATTGTACCCCAGCTGTCGTACTCGTAATGTTATGCCCTGGAGGAACCGACCGTTCATTTTCCCTTTGTTATGAGTTTCCCTGTGTTCGGAAAGGAGGTCGTAAACCTGTATTACAAACCAACGCACAACCGGGGCGCAAGTAAGCAGCCCGGGTTGGTCGATCGTCAGCTAGATAGATGATTAAAAAAGTGGACATACTCACCGCGATAGATGGAGATGTAGATCGAAAAAAGGCGGGGGGTACAAATGACAGACAGTAAGTAGGTAGATAGATTTTAATTATAGATGGGCGATACGTTAAGATTCGATAAGCTAAAACAACAAATGATGGACATTCCCCCCTCGATAGACAGAGAAGCCCGCAGAATTTGATTAAAGCGGAAGACAGACAGGAAGACAGACAAAGAAGAGATGATAGTAGTAAAAGATGGGGCGGGCTTGGGCATTCAGGCACCCGGATGAGCAAGGAGTGTCAGCCGGACAGAGCTTAAATTTGGGACTGCGCCCTGAAGGGCATTGACCAGACTTGACCCCAAAATAAACCCCACGATTGATTGGAGTGACCTAGGCTTGGGGGGCATGCAGTATTGGAGGAAAACATAATGATTTTCCCCTTTTTTTTCTTCTTTTGTGTTTGGATTTTGATGATGTTCTTGGAACTTTCGAAGTGAGGGGTAGTTGGCTGTGTTTGATAGTTTCCGGGAGATTTGGTCATTAGATAGTGTGTGGGAAAAGGTTTTGTAGGTCATTAATAAATTGTAATATAGTAGTTGATCATAAATAGGCAGTTTTTGACTGTTATGTTGCATGTTGTATGTGTAGAGAGATGAACTTTCGTTAACAAAATCGTATAGTAGCATTTTTTCACAAAGTTTAAAATTTCCTTATGATAATAATGATAAAATTTGTTTTATAGAATAGGATGATGAGGGAAAAATATGAGAATGAAGTAATAATTACAAAAAATGAGATGAATTGGAAAGTTTAAGGTAAAGATGAAAAAAAAACTAGCCTTTCAGGTGGAATGCAAAAAAATTTAAACAAATAAACAAAATACAAAAAAAAAAAACTTTTAAAAGAGGAGAGAAAGAAAGAAAGGAAGAAAGAAAGAAGAAGATTGAAAGAAAAAGAAAGAAAAAGATGAAGAGAGAAAGTTATAAGGGAAAGCTGATCCCCCCCCTTTTCTTAATTCCCCCCTTTTGGGGACCCCGCTTTCCTTTTTTCTTTGCGAGGACCTTGGCGGAACGGGGTGTGGTGGCGGGGGGGGGGGGGGTTCTCTCTTGTTTTCAGTTTTTTATTTCTTTGCCTCTTTTCTCTTTTCGTCTTTCTTTTCTTTTTTCGTTTCCCTTTTTTTCTTTTCTGTTTTTTTCTTTTTTGATTTTTTTTTTTAACACATTTTTTTTTCCCATTTTCTCCTTTTTCTTTTTTCTTCTTTTCTTTTTTTTTTTATTTTTTCTTTCTTTTTTTTTTCTTCTTTTTCTTCTTCTTCTTCTTCTCTTTTCTTCTTCTTTTACTTCTTCTTCTTCCTTTTCATCTTTTCCTAGCATTTAATGTTTTGTTATTTTCTTTTTTTCTTTAAAAAGGAAGGGAAAGGATTTTAAAAGGAAAAAAAGAAGAGGGGAAAGGCCAAAAGAAGAATGTGAGGAAAATAAAAAAACGTGAAACTAAGATAAAAAAAAGGAAGAAAAAAAGAAGTA
>NC_061861.1:5540-15540 GCF_019202785.1 Penaeus chinensis
ACCTCCTCTTTCTCCTCCCCTTTTCTTCCTCCTCCTCCTCCTGCTCCTCTTGCTCGTGCTCTTCCTGCCCCTCCTCCTTATCCTCCTATTCCTTCTCTTCTCCTCCTCCCCATCCCCCTTCATCTCATCCTCCTCCGCCTGCCCTCCCCCCTTCGCCCTCCATCTCCTCTTCCCTCTCCTCCTCTTCCTCTTCCCTCCTCCCTCCATTTCTCCCCTTCTCCTCTCTTTCCCCCCTTTACCTCCCCCCACCCTTGCAACCAGGAAGGCGCCCCAACCCCCCCAACCCCCCTTTTCCCCGCCGCCAACCGTGACATTACATGGCGTGCAAATGTCAACATTCATTAAGATTTTCATTATGAGGTTGATTAGCATCTCGAGTTGCCATTTCGACTCTGTGGCGCGGGGAAGAGTTGACAGCCGCGCTTATTTCTTATGCCTTTTTTTTTTAATCTTCATCTTTTGTATTTTCATTTTTATTATCTTTCATTGTTATTTTTTTTTTTTTTTTTTTTTTAATGCCATTGTGTTGGGATTAATATAAGTCGAATACAAGTACGTACATATACGCACTTACCAACATAGACACGCGGATACATATATGTGTGCGTGAATGAATAAATAATTAATAAAGAATCAAGTGAATAGATAGATGGATAGATAGTCAATATGTATAATCAATAAGGTAAAAAAATTTAATGTAAATAATATATAATAATATAAAATATATATATATATATATATATTATGAATGATAAACTTTTCTATATCTACTTGTCCACTTATTTGTCTGTTTCCTTGTCTTTCTCTATATATTTCCCATATCTTTTTTTTCTCTTCGTCTCTCTTATGTGCTTCTTCGCTTCGGTCCCTCCTCTTTCTTCCCTCTCTCTAATTTCCTCTTTCATAACTCTGTCTCCTCCCTTTCTAATTCCTGCCTTCTTTGTTCCCTTTCTTCCTGTTTCCTCCCTCCTTCCTATTCTCCGTTTTTCATCCTGTATCTCCTTCCTTTCTTCTTTCTATTTGACCATCCTTTCGCCTTCCTCCTCTCCTTTCAACTTATCTTCCTTTCTCCCTATTCCTGTTCCTCTCTCTTCCTTCGGCCTCCTTTTTTCTTACTCCTTTCCCCACTTATCGTCCTCTTCCTTCGTCCTCACTTACCTTTCCTCCCTTTTTCACTCTTGCCCTATCTCCCTTTCCTCTTTCTTTCCCTCCATTTCTTCCTCCTACTTCCTCATTCTCTCCTTCCTTCCCTCCCTCCTCTCTTCTCTCTTCTTCTCTCTTTCCTCCATTCTTCCTTTCTTCTCCCTCCTTCCTACCTCCATTCCAACCCTCATCCTTCCTACAACCTCCATCCCTCCCTCCACTCCACCCTCCCTCCTCTTTCCTCCTTCCCTACCCTCCCTCCTCCACTCACCCTTCCCTCCATCTTCCCCTTACCCCTTCCCTCCATCCCTTCATCCCTTCCTCCGCCTTTCCTTCCTTCATCCCCTCCTTTCCCCCTTTCCCTCCACTCCCTTCACTCACTCCCATCCCTCCTCCTCTTCCCCTTTTCATCCCTCCTTCCTTCCGCCTTTCCCTCATCCATCCAAACTCCTCCTCCCCTCCCTTCCCTCGCCCTCCCTCCCCTCCCTTCCCCCCCACTCCCCTCCCCTCCCCCCCCCCCCCTCCCCCCCCCTCCCTTCCCCTCCCCTCCCCCTCCCCTCCACCCGCCCCGCACCCCCAACTTCCCTACACGATACGATGCGATTAGATTATTTTCTCCTCTGTAATCAGACCATATCACAATGGGCGTGAGGTCGGTGTCCTCGCCTCCAATGATACGCCCATGAACTCTCGAGAGAACACGCCCACTTAATGCCTAAATTATAACTGTTGTTGTTATTTTTTTTTCCCCGCCCCCCTCTCTCTTCCCTCCCTCCCTTTCCCCCCTCCCTCCTCCCTCCCTCCCTCCCTCCCTCCCTCCCTCCCTCCCTCCCTCCCCTTTCTTAAAAAAGAAGAGAGAAAGAGGGAAAAAAATAATAGAAACTTGTCTTCGTTAGATTGTTTTTATTATTGTTATTATTGTTTTTTGTATTTTCTTGTTTATTATTGTTTAACCGGGTTTTTTTATTATTATTAGCATTAGCATTAGCATTATCTTTATCATTATTATTGTGATGCATTTATTTATCTGTGTATATATGTTTTTTTTTTTTCCTTTTTTCTTTTTTTTAAAGGAGGAAGGCGAAATTATATTACAGCATTACGCGACAAATTAAATGATAAAACTGAATTCTGAGTTTGATAATGACATCGGTACTATCGTTGTCAAAAAAAACGATTATAACAATGATAACAAGCAATTAAAAAATAGATAAATAAAAACAGCATAGCATGGCATTAAACAGAATAACAATTAGATTTATTTATAAAGAAATAAAAGTCAATTTTTTTCTTTAAAGAGTTCAAATTAAAAAAAAAAAACATTTATATTAGAAAATAAGCCAAAAGCAAAACTTATATCTACTGATTTAAAATAACCGAAGCGCCTCGCATTCGTGACAGTACTGTAATGAGGAGAACGATGTCCGTAGATTTGTGATCGTAACTACACGTATTGTAAATTGTACGTATGTATCTGTATGTCTGTCCTTTCCTTTTTGGGATATCTCTATTTAAAAGTTTCGCGTTTGTCTACCTACTCTCTCTATCTCTTTATATATATATTATATATAAATATATAGATAGATAATAATAGACCTCTATTTACTTTATATATCTTTCTTCTATATAACTTTTCAAGTCCCACTTTCTATCTCCCATTTATCTGTCTATCTGTATATTTATTTAGCTGTTTGCCTCTATTTATCTATATCTCTATCTATCTGACTTTGTCTATCTATCTCTTTATCTATCTGTCTATCTATCTGACTCTAACATTTTTTTCTATGCATACGTATTTGCATATATTCATTCATTTACATAAATATGTCTAAACGACCGTGTGCACGAATAAAATAGACGAGAATTTTTCGAAAATAAATAATAAAGAAAAGGGAAATGGAAATAAACTTAGATATTTTGCTCATTAATCACAGTACAAAGAACTAATAATTTAATGAAGACGAAAAAATTTAATGAACGAAGAACATTTCGGCATCTATTTATTTTTTAATTAAGAGAAACGGTACTTAAGGGTTTTTAAGATGATAAGGTAATTACGGGTTTTTAATTATGATAATGGTAATTAAGGTTTTAAAATGAGTGATATGGGTAATTAAGGGTTTTTAAAAGAGTGGATAGGGGTAATTAAGGATTTTAATTAGTGATAAGGGGTAATTTAAGGGTTTTTAAGAGTGATAAGGGTAATTAAGGGTTTTTAAATGAGTGCTAAAGGGAAGTAAGGGTTTTTAATTAGTGATAAGGGTAATTAAGGGTTTTTAATTAGTGATAAGGGTAATTAAGGGTTTTTAAATTAGTGGATAAGGGTCATTAAGGGTTTTTAAATTAGTGAAATTAAGGTAATTAAGGTTTTTAATGAGTGTAAGGGTAATTAAGGGTTTTTTAATGAGTGATAAGGGTAATTAAGGGTTATATAAATGAGTGATAAGGGTAATTAAGGGTTTTTAATGAAGATAGAGGGTAATTAAGGGTTTTTAATGAGTGATAAGGGAATTAAGGGTTTTTAATTAGTGATAAGGGTAATTAAGGGTTTATAAATTAGAGATATTGGTAATTAAGGGTTTTTAATTAGTGAATAAGGGTAATTAAGGTTTTTAATTAGTGATATAGGGAAATAATGTTTTATAATTAGTGGATAAGGGTAATTAAGGTTATTAATTAGTGATAAGGGTAATTTAAAGGGTTTTTTAATGATGAAAATGGTAATTAAGGGTTTTTAATTAGTGATAAGGGTAATTAAGGGTTTTTAATGAGTGATAAGGGTAATTAAGGGTTTTTAATTAGTGATAAGGGTAATTAAGGGTTTTTAATGAGTGATAAGGGTAATTAAGGGTTTTTAATGAGTGATAAGGGTAATTAAGGGTTTTTAATGAGTGATAAGGGTAATTAAGGGTTTTTAATGAGTGATAAGGGTAATTAAGGGTTTTTAATTAGTGATAAGGGTAATTTAAAGGGTTTTTTCATGATGATCCGGTCCTTCAGGGATTTATAACCAGAGAGCTAAGGTACTAAAGGTAATATTCCAACTCACCTTTACTACCCGGAGATATACTAACGAGTCACCTTGTTCAAACCCTGGAAAAACAATATCTGATCACCGGTACAAACCTGGTTAACCTATCAGCTCTGACCAACCGTTGGGATAAAGAAACCACAAACTAGCACCTTGTACCAACCGTGTTTTAACCATCGTGATGAACCGGACCAACCTTTAAAAACCTAGATCACCTTTACCCAACCAACCTTACATACAAAAATAACAACCAAGACCAAACAACAACTCCCAACAAACGTCTCCCATATACCTGCACGTCACCCCCCCGCGCGCGCCCCCCCGTTTCCCGCCCTGACCTGCTCCTTCCCCTTTTCACCCCTCATTTGCTCTTTCTCTCTCCCTACTCTCCCCTATTCTCTTTCACGCTTCTCTACATTTCACCTCGCTCTCTGCTTCTCGCACGTCTCGCTCTCCTCTCTCCGCTCTCCTCTCTCTCTCTCTCTCTCTCATCTACTCTCTCTCTCTCGCTCTCTGTGTCCTCCTCCTCCGCACTCTTCACCCACGCAAATTCCCACCTCACCTCCCCGCGAGATGCAACCCCCTCTCGATTCTCTCTCTCGCTCCACGCCCACTCTCTCTCCAGTCTCGCTCTCCACTCTCGTCTCTCTCTCTCCCCCCTTCCCCCACCTCCCATCCCTCTCTCGCTCCACGTCCGCCCTGCTCTTCTTTGCCCTACCCCCCGCCCCCCTCCTTGCCAGTATCCCCCCAGTCGAAAGTACTCCCCCCCACCCCTCCCCCACCCCCCTACAACTCAACCTCCCTCCACGCCCCCCCCCCCTATACCCCCCCCACTCTCCAACCTCAACCACCAGCACAACATCAACAACACCACCAAAATAACTTATCCCCACACCAATATACACCACCTACTACACCAACACCACCACCTCCACCTCCACCACCTCCACCTCCTCCACCGCTATTCCTTCTTCCACCCCCCACCACCGACAACAACCATCCCCACCACCTCCTTACACCACCTCCACCCTTCCACCACCTACCACCTCCACTACCACCACCTCCTCCACACCACCTCCACCACCTCCCTCCACCACCTCCCCCTCCACCACCTCAACCTCCAACACCTCCACTCCACCACCTCCACCTCCACCACCCCCACCACCTCCACCACCACCACTCCTCTACCTAGTACAAACCACCCCCCTCCTCCCCACTCTCCCACAACCACCCCCCCACCCCCCCTACCCCCCCCCCCCCCACCCCCACCCCCCCCCCCCCCCCCCCCCCCCCCCCCCCCCCCACCCCCCCCCCCCCCCCCCCCCCCCCCCCCCACCCCCCCCCCACCCCCCCCCCCCCCCCCCCCCCCCCCCCCCCCCCCCCCCCCCCCCCCCCCCCCCCCCCCCCCCCCACCCCCCCCCCCCCCCCCCCCCCCCCCCCACCCACCCCCCCCCCCCCCCCCCCCCCCCTCTCTACAGGTGTGGGCCGCGGAGCGTGGACGGGAGGGGCACGCGCACCGCCTACCTTATTTCGCGTAATTGCTCGTCCCCTTTTACGCGCTGCAACTTCCTATAGACGTTAAGGTGAAGTGGCTCCCCCTCCCCCCCTCCTCCCTCTCCCCTTCCCCCCATCCTCCTCCTTCCTTCCTTCCCTTCCTCCTTCATCCCCTCCTCCTTTCTTTCCCTTCCTCCTTCATCCCCTCCTCCCTTCCTTCTTTTCCTCCTTCATCTCCTCCTACTTTCTTTCCCTTCCACCTTCATCCCCTCCTCCCCTTCCTCCTTCATCCCCTCCTTCCCTTCCTCCTTCATCCCCTCCTCCTTTCCTTCCCTTCCTTCTTTTCCCTCCTTCATCCCCTCCTTCCCTTCTTTCCCTCCTCCCTTCATCCCCTCCTCTTCTTCACCTCCACCTCTGTCCTTCAATCCGTCTCTTATCTCCTTACTGCTTCTCTCGTTCTTCCTTGTTCTATTTTTCACGTTCTCTTTGTTTCTCTTTCTCTTTTTCTGTCTCTCTTTTCCTTTCTCCTTCTCCTCTCGATCTTGCTCTTTATCTTCATCTTCATCTTTATCTTTATCTGCATCTTTTCCCTCTTACTCTCTTTCTTTAGTCCTCTTTTTTTTTCTTTCTCTCCCTCTCTCTCTTTCTCTCTCCTCCTCTTCTCTCTCCCCCCACTCACATCTCTCTCTCTCACTCTCTCCCATATATATATAAATATATAAATATAATATATATAATAATAAATAATATATAAATATCTATATAATATATGTTGTATATAATATGTGGTATAATAAATATATAAAATATATATACATATATATATATATATATAAATATGTACATAACAAAAATCAAATATATATATATCTATATTAATAATAATATATATATATAATATAAATGTGTGAGTGAGAGTGTGAGTGTATCAAGCTAGAGGTCTAGATCGATTCTAGATCGATATCGATAGCTATAACTAGATCGAGAGCAGAGAGAGATATATATTATTTTGATATATATGAGAGACCATAGTATCCACACACCCTCACACGCACACATACATACATACAGACAGACATAAGCATACATAAGCACAAATACATGACATATAGACAAGAGAATGAGTAATACATATACATACACACACCATCTCACACACACTCACACACACACACACAACATACCATACATACATACATACATACATACATACACATACATACTATATACACATATCATACACGAGCACACCCACACAACACACAGAAACATCCAACTATACACTGCCCACTCCCACACCCACACCCCACACCAACACTCAAACCCCCCACCCCCCCACACCCCCAAACACCCAGCCCCCCCTACCCACCCACCCTAACCTTCGCCGCCCTCTCGTCTCCTCTCTCTCTCTCTCTCTCTCTTCTCTCTCCCCCTGCTCTCTCTCTCTCGCTCTCTCTCTCTCTCTCTCTTCTCTCGTCGACGCTCAATCGCGCTCCTCTGCTCTCTCTCGCTCTCTCTCTCTCTCTCTCTCTCTCTGCGCTCTCAGTCTCGCTCTCTCTCGCTCGCTCGCTCTCTCTCGCTCTCTCTCTCGCTCGCTGCGCTCTCTCTCTCTCTCTCTGCTCTCTCTCTCTCTTCTCTGCTCTCTCGCTCTCTCTCTCTCTCTCGCTGCGCTCTACGGCTCGCGCTGCTCCTCTCTCTCTCTCGCGCTATCGCTCGCGCTCGCTCTCTCACTCTCTGTCTCTCGCTCATCTCTCTCTCTCTCTGCGCTCGCTGCGCTCTCGCTCGCTCGCTCTGCTCTCTCTCTCTCGCTCTCTCTCTCTCTCTCTCTCTCTCTGTTCTCTCTCTCATTTTGTCTGTCGCGCCCCCCCACAATACCTGCCCAACACCCGAGATGATTCGAAACCAGCCCACGACAACCGGTAAAAAAAAAAAAAAAACCAACCAAAACCAACGTAAAACAACCTCGTCATCCAACAACCAAACCCTACGAACAGATTTCTAATCTACACTACCCCAATCGAACGTATCGAAACCCGTGACCAGTTGAAACAAGCCTGACATAACAGACCGTAATAGGGAGAGAGCCATCAAATCCGTAAAAACCCCATTGTCCATTGCATTCAACGAATCATGCTATAAATTTCAGAGATTCTTTAAATGTTGATATTGCCTATTATTGGAGTGTTTTGAATACTTGCGTTCATACACCCTCTCCTTTTTCATCATGCTCTTTCTCGTAGTCCCGTATAGCTTTCCCACTCTCTATCAATATCTTTCCATCACTATATATATCTATCTCTCTTACATATATCCCTATATTCCTATCTCTATCTATCTCTACCTCACAACCCCCCTCCCCTCTCTCTCCTCTCTCTCACTCTCTCCATCTCTCTCTCTCTCGTCCCCTCTCATCACTCCTCACTCCTCTCTCTCACTCTCACTCATCTCTCTCAACTCTCCCTCACTTCTACTCTCTCTCACTCATCACTCTCACTCTCTTCTACTCTCTCAATTCTCCCTCTCTCTCTCTCACTCTCTCACTCTTCTTCCTCTCTCTCTCTCTCTCTCTCTTTCTCTTCTCACATCCTCTCATCTCATCTCCTCTCTCTCTCTCTCCCTCCCTCTCTCTCTCGCCTCTCCTCTCTCTCTATACTGCCTTCTCTCCCTCCTTCCCTCTCCCTCCTTTCCCTACCTCCCTCCCACTCCCTCTCCCTCCCTCCCACTTCTTCTCCCTCTCCCTCCTTCCCTCCCTCCCACTCCCTCTCCCTCTTTCTCCCACTCCCTCTAACTCTCCCTCCTTCCCTCCCTCTCCCTTCTTCCCTCTCAGTGTATTGTTGTTTTTTTGTCCCCTGGCCATAAGCAAGCGAACGTTGTCTCATTACTGCAAATGCACTTAGTCGCCATCAGTTGCAAGGAGGCACCAGTCGCCTTTCGAAAGCCTCGTCTTTGATCTTTGGATATTCCTTTCATTATCAATTTTAATCAATTTTTCTTATCATTTTTTTTTTCTTTTCTTTCTTTCTTTCTTTCATTATCATTTGGTTCCGTTAAATGAGATAGGCAACAGAAGAGAGAGGAGAGCGATGTCTTGTCTCCTATCTCTCTCTCTATTTATTATTATTATTATTTTTTTTTTTTAAGAAAGTAAGGAATTCGTGTGGTGGTTTAGTGTGGGAGGGAGGGAGGTAGAGAGAGAAGAGGGAAGAGGGAAAGGATAAAGAGGGGTAGGGAAAGGGAGAAAGAGGGGAGGGAGAGGAGAAAGAGGGTGAGGGAGAAAGAGAAAGAAGGGAGTGAGAAAGATAGAGATGGGGGTCAAAAGTCAAGAGAGAGAGAGAGAGAAAAAGAGAAAGAGAAAAGAGAGCGAATAGAGGGGTGGGGGGAGGGGGAGTCTCTCTCCTCTCTCCTCTCTCTCTCTCCTCACTCTCTCTTTTCCTCTCTCCTCCCTCTCTCTTTTCTCTCCTCTCTTCTCCTCCTCTCTCTCTCACTCTCTCCCCTTTTTTTTCCTTCCCCGTTATTTTTCTTTTTCCCTTTCCCCTTCTCTCTTTTTTCTCTCCTCCCTTCCCTCTCTCTCTCCCATCCCCCCCACTCCCCCCCTCCCTCCCCCTCCCTCCCTTTCCCTCCCTCCCTTCCCCCCCTTTTTCCCTCTCCTCCCTTCCCTTTCCTTCCCTCTCCCTCCTTCCCTCCCTCCCTCCTTCGGAATGTGAGGGGGTACAATAAGAGGGGGGGGGGGGAGTGAAATGGGGAGGGGCGGTGGGTCAGAAGAATGTATCAACCTCTTTACAATTGTACAAACACCAGCATAAGCACCGCATCACAATAGGGCAGGTGTACACACTCGCCACACCAGTTACACGCAGCAACTGGTCTTATCTTCACTCCTCTCCTCCTCTCTCTTAATTCCCTCCTACGCAAATCCCCTCCCTCTTCTCCTGGTTCTCTTTCGGCTTCCTTTTCCCCCTTTCCCCTCCTTCCGGGTTTTGGTTTTTTCCCTCGGGTCATTCCTCCCCTCTCATTCTCTCTCTCTCTCCCCTCTCTCTCTCCCCCTCTCCCCTCTCTCTCTCTCCTTCTTTCCTCTCTCTCTCTCTCTCTCTCTCTCTTTTCTCTCCCCTTCCCCCTCTCTCTCCCCCCCCCCCCTCTTCCCCCTTTTTCTCCCCTCTCCCCTCTCTCCCCCCATCACATTCCATACCCTCCTCCCCTCCCTCCCTTTGCCTTCTTCCCTTCTTCCCTCCTTTACTTGTCTATCTTCCTTCCTCCTTCCCTCCTCCCTCCCTCCCTTCCCTCTCCCCTTCCCTCCCTCTCTCTAGCTCCATCCCTTCTTCCCTACTTCCTTTC
>NC_061861.1:25540-28040 GCF_019202785.1 Penaeus chinensis
TTTTTTTTTTTTTCCACTGCGGTTTTTTTTCTTCTCATTATTGAGTTCCTTCCACTAAATCATGTTCATTATTAAAGCTCAGAAAACCTCTCTGAAAGTAGACTAAAGTAAAGTAGAAGAAGGTTGAGTTGCCTTGACGTGACTTGACTTGACTTGACTAAGGTAAGTTAGCTTAAAACGAAAAGAAAAAAAAAAAAAAAAAAAGGCGGACGAGAATGTGAAAATTGGCATGGTTGTTCCGTAGAGTTTATTCAAACATCCTCTGTGAATATCCGGTTTATTGCAAGGTAATTCAACAGCCGGGTGTAATTATGCATTGCAGCAACACTGAATGCACACGAAAGCAAGCAACAAAAATGTGATAATGCAAGTATGATTGCAGTGAGGTCGATGGGGCGTTGCATGTCGATAAGAATTGATAGCATGTTGCACGATTAGCAACGAAAATATAAAATGAAATTTACGTTACAAAGCCCTTTAACAAAATATAAAACGTCAAACCACATGAATCGCAAGAAGGCACAATATGCAATAAGAATCACCATGACAGCATCGTCCACATGACAACATCGAACTACATAACCATTAACAACAACAACAACAACAATATCTCAGACCGTAAAGAACAACAAGACCAATACATTATGCAGTACTTCCCTCCCCCCCCCACCAGGAAGACCTCTTTAACCATCCCCTCCCCCCCCCTTCCCCACCTACCCCCCTTCCCCTCTCCCCCCCTCCGCCGGACGTGTGTGTGTGTGACATGACCAGGTCTATGCATGGCCGCCATTGGAAAATACGAACTAATTGACGAAATCATTCATCTCTCTTCTCGACAATTACTCCGTCATTCATGAAAACCGATCTCCGCACCTGCCTCCGCGCCTGGCAACTGTCCTGTGCGCATGGCTGACAGGCCTCTGTCTTTATCTCTGTGTCTCTGTCTCTGTGCTTTTGTCTCTGTTTTTGTCTTTATCTCTGTCTCTGTCCCTGTCTCTGGCTCTATCTCTATCTCTATGTCTATCTCTGTCTCTGTCTGTCTCTGTCTCTGCCTCTATCTCTATCTCTATCTCTATCTCTGTCTCTGTCTCTATCTCTATCTCTATCTCTATCTCTATCTCTGTCTCTGTCTCTGTATCTATATCTATATCTATTTCTATCTTTATCTTTATCTTTATCTTTATCTTTATCTTTATCTTTATCTTTATCTTTATCTTTATCTTTATCTTTATCTTTATCTTTATCTTTATCTTTATCTTTATCTTTATCTTTATCTTTATCTTTATCTTTATCTTTATCTTTATCTTTATCTTTATCTCTATCTCTCTCTCTCCTGTTTTCTCTTTCTCTCTCTTCCACTTCAGATTTTTTTTCTCTCTCTCGCATCGTCTCTCCATGTAAAAACCTCCTCTATATTCATTTCATTCCGCGTATGGAACGAAGGCCGTAAAAAGGGCGATTGACTGTCCCTTATAGCGTGTCTTTATCGACGAATTCCACGCAGCCTTTTGGAAGCAGAAATTGAGACCAGTTATGAGCGGTCGAAACAGCCTTTTAGATTTTAATGGCTGTAGGCACGCGCTGGTGTTGACACGAGTGGGCGGACGTGGGCGGGAAAGGAGCGGGCGTGGACGAGGTTGAGTCGTGAGCGCGGGCGTGAGTGGGCGCGAGTGTAGAGCGGGCGGGGAAAAAAAAGGAGCATAGATAACAAACTAGTGTTATCTTTGGATTAGCAATGTCAGGCGTCTGAGGGATGTGTTTGCGCCTGTCCTCGTGGCCTCTCAACCCCCCCCCCCCTCTCTGTCTCCTCCTCCTCCTCCTCTCTCCTCCTCCTCCTCCTCCTCCTCCTCCTCCTCCTCCTCCTCCCCTCCTCTTCCTCCTCCTCCTCCTTCTCCTCCTTACTCCCCACCCCACCTTCGCCCCCCTGTTTCACCTTCCCCTTCTCCCCCTCCCCCTCTACCTTCTAACCCCTTCCTCCCCACCTTCCCCCTGCCCCTTCTCCCCCCTTTCCCCCTGCCCCTTACCCCTCCACCTCCCTACCCCCCCCCCCCCCCCCATGCTTACCTAAGTGGCGGGGACGTCCAGAGTGTCCGACACGCCGCGCGCGCCGTCGGCTTCAGGAAATAGTCTCCGCCCATCCAAAGTTCCGAATGAAAAAAAAAGAAAAAAAAATCTATAAAAAAAAATTGAAAGACGCACGTGCAGCGCCCTTCAACCTCGACGTCGTCCCAGGATTCAGAACGCCCCCTCCGTGCAGACAGGGGAGAGAGAACCATTCCGACGCCGTCGCGGAAGCCGCGGGCGATAATGGCGGCGTGCCGCGTTCGTGTCGCCACCGTGAAGCTGGTCGCACTCGCGGGCAGGTGGCGGAAATGTCACCGTGATTGTGCAATCCCTCGTCCTTTCGCCTCTCCTTCC
The DNA here is from genome assembly GCF_019202785.1 of Penaeus chinensis. Classification (NCBI taxonomy): domain Eukaryota; kingdom Metazoa; phylum Arthropoda; class Malacostraca; order Decapoda; family Penaeidae; genus Penaeus; species Penaeus chinensis. Next base: position 27,959 of record NC_061861.1, read on the forward strand.
TCCCCCTTCCTCCCCCTCCCCTCTCCTTCCCTCCCCCTCTCCTCTCCTCTCCCCTCCCCCTCCCCCTCCCTCTCCCCCTTCC
>NC_061861.1:50540-53040 GCF_019202785.1 Penaeus chinensis
AACAAATCGGAGAATAAGAAAGCGAAGTAATAAATAATAATAATAAAAATAATGCTGATAACGTTGATGAATTAAAATCACGAGAAGAGTCACGAGAAGAACACAAAGCAAGCAAAAAGAACGAGTAAAAAGGAGAGAGAGAGAAAAAACACGCCGATGATGAGTGAGCGGTCGGGCGCGCAGTGAAGACGAGCTCCTTGGCGAGTGGCAGGTGGCAGGTGGCAGGTGGCAGGTGGCAGGTGGCATGGGCGGCGCGAGCGAGGCAGGTGTGAATGGAGCTTAAAGCTGGTCTTCATGACGTCATTCTATCGGTAATTTAAGGGGTTTAGGGTCAGGAAATCCCCTTGTTTTTTATCAGATTTGGTTTTCTTTCTCTCTCTCTCTGACTCTATCTATCTCTCTATCTCTCTCTATCTCTATCTCTATCTCTATCTCTATCTCTATCTCTATCTATCTATCTCTATCTATTTATCTCTCTATCTCTATCTATCTATCTATCTATCTATCTGTCTGTCTATCTATCTCTCTCTCATTCGATTTATCTGTCTATTCCCATCTCTCTCCTGGTAATTTCCCCGTCGATCGTCTTTTTTTTTTTTTGGCGCGCGTTTCTTTTCCTTATTGATTTCCGGGCGACGTGATCCTCTTAGAGTGAGTTCGATCCTGCTGCTGTTTAAAGGTTACGATTCCTTGTCGATCTATAAGGGAAGGAATGGTTTATAGAGGTGGGTGGTGCGGGATCCTATTATTAGGCGTTATTTCAGCTGTTTATCGGCTTGTAAGTTGTGTATAAACGTAGTATTGGATCCTGTTGTTTATGTTTCAGGGCATTTGTTATTTTATTTTATTTTTTATTTTTTATTATTATTTTTTTTTTTATAAGGGAAGTGACGTATAAAAGGAGTTTGAATCCTGTTATTGGTGGTTTTTTTTTGTTGTTTGTTTGTTTGTTTTTTGTCTGTTCTTTGATTCTGTTTGTCTTGTGGAAAATATTCGGATGTTAACAAGTTGCAGATTTTCATTTCCCTTTTACTTTCTTTGAGTATGCAGGGGGGGGGGGGGGGGGAAGAGGGGGAAGGGAGGGGGAAGAGGGTTTATAAACAGATTATTTTTGGGATTATTATTGTTGTTGTTAATATTATTACCATTATTGTTATAATTATGATGAAAATGAAGATAAAGATGAAGTTAGTGACGGTAATAGTGGTAGTAATGGAGAATGTAATAGCAATGGTGATGGTAGTGGTAATGATGATAATAATAATTGTTATTATTATTATGATAATTATTATAATTATTATTATTATTATTATTATTATTATTATTGTTATCACTACTACCACTACTACTGTGATAATGACAATATTAACAGTAGTAGCAATGGTAATAATAATGATTTTATTATAATCATCATCACCACCGACATCATTATCATCATCAATATTGTCATCAATACCATCATCATCATTATCATTATCATTATCATTATCATTATCATCATCATCATCATCATCATCATCATCATCATCATCATCATCATCATCATCATCATCATCATCATCATCATCATCATCATTATCATTATCATTATCATTATCATTATCATTATCATTATCATCATCATCATCATCATCATCATCATCATCATCATCATCATCATCATCATCATCATCATTATCATTATCATTATCATTATCATTATCATTATCATTATCATCATCATCATCATCATCATCATCATCATCATCATCATCATCATCATCATCATCATCATCATCATCATCATCATCATCATCATCATCATCATCATCATCATCATCGTCATCATCATCATCAAGACCATTATCAGTAGCAGTAGCATCTTATCATCAATATCATCATTATCATCATCATTATAATAATAATTATTGTTGTTATTATTATTATTACCGCTGATGCAATTAACATTACCAGTATCACTACCATCATTATTTTATCACTTTCTAGAACCTCCCGGCCTGGTTCCAAGATTTCCGCCGTCGATTCTGAACCTGATTGAACCTCGATACCCACTGCTGCCCAAACGTGAACATTGCTCTTCTTATGAGCTTTCTCTCCCGTTGTGAATGGCTTGAATCGCCTCTCTCTCTCTCTCTCTCTCGTTCTCTCTCGTTCTTTCTTTCTCGTTCTTTCTTTCGTTGTCTCTTTCTTTCGTTGTCTCTTTCTTTCGTTGTCTCTTTACGTTGTCTCTTTCATTCTCTCTCTCTCTCGTTTTCTCTCTTTCTCTCTCTCTCTCTCTCTCTCTCTCTCTCTCTCTCTCTCTCTCTCTCTCTCTCTCTCTCTCTCTCTCTCTCTCTCTCTCTCTCTCTCTCTCTCTCTCGTTCATTCTTTCGTTGTCTCTTTCATTATCTGTTTCATTATCTCTCTCTCTCTCTCTCTCTCTCTCTATCTATCTCTCTCTCTCCCTCTCTCTCTCTCTTCTTCTCTCTCTCTCTCTCTCCCTCCCTCCCTCCCTCCCTCC
>NC_061861.1:74559-79559 GCF_019202785.1 Penaeus chinensis
AGATTTTCCTTTCGCTTTCTTCTTGCTAGGCTTCACGTGCTCCTCTAAAGATTTATCTTTCGCTTTCTTCTCTTTAGGCTTCACATGCTCCTCTAAGGATTTTCCTTTCGCCTTCTTCTCTTTAGGCTTCGCTTGCTCCTCTAAAGATTTATCTTTCGCCTTCTTCTCTTTAGGCTTCACATGCTCCTCTAAGGATTTTCCTTTCGCCTTCTTCTCTTTAGGCTTCACATGCTCCTCTAAGGATTTTCCTTTCGCCTTCTTTTCTTTAGGCTTCGCTTGCTCCTCTAAAGATTTATCTTTCGCCTTCTTCTCTTTAGGCTTCGCTTGCTCCTCTAAGGATTTATCTTTCGCCTTCTTCTCTTTAGGCTTCACATGCTCCTCTAAAGATTTATCTTTCGCCTTCTTCTCTTTAGGCTTCGCTTGCTCCTCTGAAGATTTCCCTTTCGCTTTCTTCTTGCTAGGCTTCACATGCTCCTCTAAAGATTTATCTTTCGCTTTCTTCTCTTTAGGCTTCACATGCTCCTCTAAGGATTTATCTTTCGCCTTCTTCTCTTTAGGCTTCGCTTGCTCCTCTAAAGATTTTCCTTTCGCCTTCTTCTCTTTAGGCTTCGCTTGCTCCTCTAAAGATTTTCCTTTCGCCTTCTTCTCTTTAGGCTTCACATGCTCCTCTAAAGATTTATCTTTCGCTTTCTTCTCTTTAGGCTTCACATGCTCCTCTAAGGATTTATCTTTCGCCTTCTTCTCTTTAGGCTTCACATGCTCCTCTAAGGATTTTCCTTTCGCCTTCTTCTCTTTATGCTTCACATGCTCCTCTAAAGATTTATCTTTCGCCCTCTTCTCTTTAGGCTTCACAAGCTCCTCTAAGGATTTTCCTTTCGCCTTCTTCTCTTTAGGCTTCACATGCTCCTCTAAAGATTTATCTTTCGCCTTCTTCTCTTTAGGCTTCACATGCTCCTCTAAGGATTTTCCTTTCGCCTTCTTCTCTTTATGCTTCACATGCTCCTCTAAGGATTTTCCTTTCGCCTTCCCTTCAGATTCCTCAGCCTTATCCGAGGTTTCCTTCCTGTCATCTGACATGCTTTCTGTGGCGGTTTCATGTATACTTTGTACAAGAGGTGAAAATTTGTCCATATAACTCTACAATTATTTGAGCTGCAGCTCTTCAGACAAGACAAGCACTTTTTTATAATTGAAGAAAATCACCCGGACAGCTATCAAAACTACTACAACTAAAAGTATGCAGAGATTAGCAATTAAGTTATTTTAACTGTAATGCTCCTTCTCTAAATAAACCATCCCTCTAAACTTTGCTACCATGTTTTCATACAACATGTCGCCGTCCTCATGTTTGGGATACTCTTTCTGAGCCTTGGGCACCTAGTGGTTGAATTGCTTCTCAGATATCTTGCCTATAACTACGATGAGTTTATATCTGACAACAGTTTTCCTTCCACCTGCGCACTTAATTTTTGCTTCCCATATTCCGATATTTTTGTCGCTGAGGCTTCTGATGTTGGGTCCAAAGATTTGCTAGGGTTGAGATGACAAACTGAAAGCTTTGTTTTGATACCAATCGATTCTGTATACGAAACCAGGTAATATCTGTTACAATTCCTCGGTATGGTGATATAGCCGTAGCTCATTTCCAGTCTCCAGTACATAACTCTCAGTAAGGATCAAATAATAGTATTTGAAAAAGAGTTCTTTAGTGCTCTGTCCTTGCTTGGGAAGTGTGTAGCGCAAACTCCAAACCCCCCTCATTGAATATGATGTTATATTGACACTGAGAGGGAAATATTTTTTAATCTGCCCTCTCAGTATGGGCAATGATTTCTCCACGGTTTCCCCATGAATCCAGTAAAGAGTTCCCTGCGGATATCGGTACATTAAGTTTGTGTACGAAGAAACGTCACCTTTAAATTTCACGGTCTCCCCAACTGCCACTTCCAGGCTGTTGAGTGTTACGGTGAACTCATCCACCACTTCTTTGTTGATTGTTATCAACTCTTCGTCATCGCAAATGTGATCATTGCAGGACACCATGGTGGTCACACTCCCTACACATCCTAGAGAGAGGGGATGCGGGAAAGGGTTGTTGCAGGTCCGATACGATAGATAGTGTCCCCCTCCGCAATCGAAGGAACATACCTCCCCGGGCTTCCAATCATCCCAGCCACCTCGGGGGAACGAGGATGGTTTAAACGTCGCCTTCTAGTTAATAAAAGCCATCAGTGTGTTTTTCTGAAGGTTAAAACGGACAAACTGTGGAGTGTAGTCAAGTTTTCCAGATATAGAACATTTTCCAATCTGCACCTTAACTATCGTTGTCTTTAGAATGTATCTAACTGATGTCCTGTTAACCGTTATGTGAAGGGGTAAATATTGCTGTCCAATCGTTATATTGCAATGCTGTACTTTGTCAACAAATTTCAAGAAGGGGAAGACAAATTTAACTTATACATCATACTTATTCAACATATCATAAAAACCTATGAAGAATTCAGATTCCCGTGAAGCGAATACCAAAGCTTTTAATTCCTGTAAGGCATTCGACAGTCTCGTTAATTTGTAGTATTTCGTGTCATCATTCGTGTTAACTCCCCTTTGTATAGTAGTTTCATAAACAGGTTGATCTCGCAAACCGTGGTCAAATTTTATTGTCATGGCTGAGTGCCTAAACGGCTTGCTGCATAAGTAGAAACTAATGAATGTCAATTTCCTCGACACTTTTCGAGAGTGGACGAGTTGTTCTCCCAGATAGGTGTTCCACATTCCTTTGCTAGTTTCCTCGAGTGTGTATTAAGTAAAACGAGTGTGGCTGTAAAATGGATACTTCAAAGTATCATCCATAATAGTTGCCTTTTATGCTGATATTCTGTACAGTATGGCAGGGAGTGCCATCTGCTTCTCACTGAATAAACCAATACAGAATTCACTTGCATACTTATTATTCGCTCTAACTTGAAACTTGTAATATGAAAGGTTGCTGCTTGTTCTATATAACCAATTAAACTTGGATTGCCCTGTTTTTCTCTGCAAATCAAGGTAGAACATATGACCAGGAACGTCGTGGCAGAGTTCCGTATCACAAAATTCCTTGTGATGTTTCCTCACGTTACAGTGCGGACCGAAGGGGCTTATTTGACCCTTTGGTGAATGGCAACGAGATCTCATAGGTGTGTTTAATATTAAGCATGTCCTTTAATTGGCAGATTCATATGACTCACCACTATAGTCTCGGCCTTCCAGATCGACTGAGCAGTTCACGTTAATAGTGAGATAGTCGACTGTTGGGCATTTTAGAAACTTACCCTTTGTTTGGCTTGAGCATATTAGCCCTGTGGAGCCCTTTTTCAGCACACAATAATTTGACTTGTACTTCGCCACATCATTACTGCCCTGTTTGCTCCACGGAGAGCAGACTTGGAACTTGTCTCGGTCGTAGCCATAGGTGAGCTCCGTGTGGGTGGTTTTATCGGCGTGTTTATAAACAAGAAATTGATTGCCCATTGGAATATTGCACTTATTATCGATCAGCAAGTGCCAGGTCTGCACGTGCCTCTTCACCTTTATATGATCTTGTTTAAGGGCGAGCGACCAAAAGCGATAAAAGTGCGGGGGTCGGAGAGGAAAACTGTGCGCGGAGTTTGGAAACTGGAGGTATACTTTTCCAGACCTTTCCGTGAATTATATTTTGACAAAGACACCGTAACCTTGTTTTACATGGGTGGGTAAATTTACCTTAGTTGGCTTTCTATTGCAGTTCTTTATCTCCCCGCCCAAATCCAGTTTTTGAAAGGTATAGCACTCTATGTACTCAAAATATTTAGCTGTAAAGGTGATCTACAGGGCATGCACTTGATGCGGAGTTTATTTATGATAAAAATCCTTTAGTTGGTTAGTTTTGTTAAGGGATCCCTCAATAAAACCAGTCAGTTCGGATTAATCTGTTACCCTAATGTTATCCTTATAATATCTGGTCTGCAGGATTGCGTTCGAAAGAATTAACACTGAGGGGAAGTTACGTATTTCAAGTTGAAGCTTCCGCTCTTTATTCAGCAGATGCAAAGGGACCATGTTCTTCAGCGGGCACGCAGACGTAATATTGGGCAACTGCTCTGTATAGTCCGATAATCTGGCCAAGGGGATGAGACCCTGCACTTACATCGGAAGTTCCTGCTTGACCATATATTCAGGAAAGAGAGCACCCGAAGGGCACACCCATGGCTGTCCATTAACTCTTTCCAAAAGAACCATATAGCTGTTGCTGGGTCCCGCAAAGTGAATATATTTTGGCAAATGTGTGTTCCCTTACATGTACATGTGTGACAAAGGTCCTTGAAAGCCTTCCAGATATAACTTGAAGTCAGTGAGAGATATTATGGCTGTGAAGACGACCCAAGAGTAGGTGATCGTGACGGGGAGACCTCCGCCAACTGCTTACCAGAGAATATGATCACCTGACTTTTGAAGAGTCAAGGATTTTTCAAAATTCGCACTAAAAGAGATATGATCGTCGAAACCTTAATTAAACAGAAAATAAAATCCTATTTTAAATTTTCGCATCTTTTCAGGATCTACTAACCTTACCCTGAATTAGATTTTTATCTATTTGGAATCCCAGGCAGCATAGGCAGCAGGGATGTCGAAAATAAATCGACCGTGGAAATCCTCGCGTTCTTAAATGATTCTCGTGGGATTGATGACAAACGTCGGGAGCAACCTTTCAAATTGACGCTCCTTGAACATTTCGCCGTCGTACAAGGGAATGTCGCAAGGCCTTAGGCCTAAAGTCTCGTTTTTGATGTCCACAGGGCAAGAAGGACCGATCGGGTGATTAACCCTGTCTCCGATGAGGCATTATTTTCCACAACCGGGGATGACTCCGTCAGTAGCACCCGTCCGGAACTCAGCCCCTGCGTACGAGGTCCTATACGTTAACAGGAACTTGCACTTCGGAACGAGGCACTAGACGTATTTATATTTCGTGCCACTGAAGC
>NC_061861.1:87059-89559 GCF_019202785.1 Penaeus chinensis
CTGTAGTGAGTGGCGGGGGGCAGGGCTGTAGTGAGTGGCGAGGGGGGTGAGGCCTAGGGCAGTCAAGGCGCTGTCGTAGCTGGTATAGGCAGGACCGAGAATGACCTTGGCTGCCCTTTTCTGCACCCTCTCGAGTTGAAGGAGCTGGGTGGCGGTGAGGGAGGGGGACCAGGCGGGGGAGGCGCAGGTCAATTTAGGCAGGATGAATAGCCTGTAGATATTTTGTAGCTCCGGAGGTGGCGCGCCAAGGGACTTGAGGCGACGCAGCAAGGGAGGCAGACCTCTCGATGTCTCTGACGTGCTGCGTCCAAGATAACTTTCCGATGGTGACGCCTAGAGTTTCTAGTTCCCTGGGGGACTCCGCAAGTGACTGGCACAGGGCTGGAAACTTGACCCTGCACGCGCACGGCCTGTTGCCTGCTGGAGAAAAAGTCTGCCAGCCAAGGGATGAGGCAATCCGTGATGCCCGCGGAAGCTGCTGCTTTTGAGATGGCCGTGGTGTGGTCCACTAGGTCGAAGGCTTTCTTGAAATCTATGAAGATGCTGGTGACGGAGGATTTGCGCTTGTCGAGGTGAGCGTGGACGAAGTCGAGGAAGCTGACGAGGCAGTGTGTGGTAGAGGAGGAGCGCAAATTGCCGAACTGCCACGTGTCAACGCTGGGCGCGAGGTCCTGGTGAGCCCAGTCGGCGACAAAGCTTTCACACAGCAGGCTGGGCAACGGAGTAATGGCGGGGCTTCGGGTTTTCCCGATGGCGGTGACAAAGGTGGTCTTCCAATGTGATGGGCACTTAGACTGTTGCAATGAGGCGTTTCTTATGCGGAAAGTTCCATTGCGAACTCCTTGATGAGGCATTAGCAGGTCAAGGGAGGTTGTGGCTCTCTTGACTCGGATTTTTTCCAGCTTCTGAAGCACCTGAAACTAGCTGACTGTTGGAGCAAGTGAGCGGGCCAGCGGGGAGGCGGGTGGTGTCCAGGGGGGGGGGGGGGGGTAGCTGCTGGTAAATCGAGGCGAAGAGGTCATTGAGAGCCTCTGCAGCTTCACTGGGGCTGAGGTTGCTGGTGCTTGGGAACGTTCACAGCTCCCGAACTTTCCCGTACCATTGGCTGGGCTCCAGGTGTTGTAGTTTGTTGTGGTTGAAGGTCTTCTTTGCTGTTTTTTATTTCCCTGATGACTGAGTTGCGGAGTGATTTGTAGACGGTGATGTTGTGCGAGTGGAAGGCTTGGTTTCTCTGCTGAATGAGGCGTTTGAGGCGGCCCGCGATCCAAGGCAGGTCCGATGGTGGGAAGCCGTAGTGACGGTCGAGAGGTAGCCGTGCCACTTGTCCTCCACATCAACGGCGGTAAGAACTTCTGTCCACGGTTGTTGGGTAATCCACTGCCCAAGCTGTATGGTAGAGGAACGTGTAAGTGGCCTGTATTCCCTGGTCATAGTCAGCTTTGGTTGAGAGATGGTGGGTGAAGGCTGCCATAACACTGATGCATGTGTGTGTGTGTGTGTGTGTGTGTGTGTGTGTGTGTGTGTGTGTGTGTGTGTGTGTGTGTGTGTGTGTGTGAATATATATATATATACCTAATATATATATATATATATATATATATATATATATATATATATATATACACACACACACACACATGTAAATGTTTATTCAAATATATTTATATATATATATATATATATATATATATATATATATATATATATATATATATATGTGTGTGTGTGTGTGTATGTGTGTGTGTGTGTGTATACATATACATACATATATATATATATATATATATATATATATATATATATATATATATGTATGTATATATGCATGGACAGTTTCTGCTTACTACAACTGCTACTACTATGGTTCGCACAGCTGGTTACCTCAACACCAACATCAACCATGCTTGCCGTTCCTTTGGATCCATCGGCTGCGTGGAGAGAGGGAGCCTGCTGCGTGGGCAACGGCTTGCTCCTCGCGTTCTTTCGCCCAGGCGTTGACCCTACTTATACGGTGGGTTGAGACAATAATGCCATAGTCGACACTGGCTGATGGTGGCGGTATGCCGCGATGGTCCAGTGGTTAGAGCACTGGACTCCGACCCTTGTGGTTCCGAGTTCATATTCCCCGTCGCGGCGTTCGTAAAAATGCCTGCGCTCTGACTGCTGGCTCGAGCCAGAGAAAACGACATATCGCCTTGAGAAGTCAACCGCAGGTGTCGTAGGGGAAGTCACCGCCGTGGCACAAGTGTTAGTGCGCCGAACCGCGGATGATGAGGAAGGGCATCCAATCAGGCAAAGGTGGCACTGCCATATAACCTACCAATAGTGAATGAGAGAGGCCTATGTCCTGCAGTGGAAGGAATGGCTGTAAAAAAAAAAAAAAAAAAAAAAAAAAAAAATGTATATACATATATATATATATATATATATATATATATATATATATCCATACACACCCACACATACACAAACACACATATATATATATATATGTACACAC
>NC_061861.1:99769-102269 GCF_019202785.1 Penaeus chinensis
CCTCCTCCTCCTCCCTCCTTCTACTACCCCTTTCCCCTCCTCCTCTTTCTACTTCTCTTCCCTCCTTCTCTTCCCTCCTTCTCCTCCTCCTCCTCCCTCCCTCCTTCCCGTAGCTACGAGTTTGGTGGTCAAACACGGCCCTGTTTGTCAAGAAATCAGAGCCGACACAGAGTGGGTCCCTCCTGCCGTGTTTAGCTTCGAAATTCAAATTGCTTTTTTTTTTTTTTTTTTTTAGAAGGGGGGGGGGAGGTAGGAGGAGGGAGGGGGAGGTAGGAGGAGGGAGGGGGAGGGAAAGGAGGGGGGTATCTAGTGGGAGGGGTATGGGGGGACAGTGCCAGTACTTTCAAAACCTTTTTTCTTCTTCTTCTTCTTCTTCTTCTTCTTTTCTTGCAGTTTTTGTTTTTCTCTTTTTTATTTGTTTGTATTTTCTTTCTCTTTGTTTGTTTTGTTCTCTCTCTTTATTTTTTTCTATTTTTTTTGCTGTTACTTTTTCTTTCTCTCTCTCTCTCTCTCTCTCTCTCTCTCTCTCTCTCTCTCTCTCTCTCTCTCTCTCTCTCTCTTTCCAAACCTCTTTGTGTCTTTCTCTCCTCTCTACTACTTCTCATCTCCCTCTCTCCTTTCCCTCCCTCCCTCCCCCACCTACCCCCTACTCCCCCTCCCCCATCCCCCACCCCCCAACCCCATCCCTCCCCCTCCCCCCACCCCCTAACCCCATCCCTCCCCCTCCCCCCACCCCCTAACCCCATCCCTCCCCCTCCCCCCCACCCCCCAACCCCATTCCCCTCACCCCACCCTCCGCCAACACTTGTTTATTCTGCATAATGAGCCAACTCCACACATAACCGTAAGAAACGACATTGATTAAGGTAAGGGCCCTTCAACACTCCTAGAAACAAGCCAAGCGAGATGAAATTTCAGCAGCAAGCACTTACAGGAGAGACTTTAGAACGAACGCGAGAACTTCTGGGAGGGCTGAGCGTGTTGCCGTGACGTCACAAGGCCCAGGGAGGAATCCAGATAACCGTTGGGGTTTATGCGAACGGGGTGGAGACGGATGTGAAGGTCTGCGCTGACGTCACGGAGCTAGGTAGAAATCCAGGCTTATGCGAACGGGGTGGAGACGGATTTGGAGGTTTGCGGTGACGTCACAGAGCTAGGTAGAAATCCAGGCTTATGCGAACGGGGGTGAGACGGATTTGAAGGTTTGCGGTGACGTCACAGAGCTAGGTAGAAATCCAGGCTTATGCGAACGGGGAGTGAGACGGATTGAAGGTTTGCGGTGACGTCACAGAGCTAGGTAGAAATCCAGGCTTATGCGAACGGGGAGGAGACGGATTTGAAGGTCTGCGATGACGTCATGGAGCCAGGTAGAAATCCAGGCTTATGCGAACGGGGTGGAGACGGATTTGGAGGTTTGCGGTGACGTCACAGAGCTAGGTAGAAATCCAGGCTTATGCGAACGGGGGAGGAGGACGGATTTGAAGGTCTGCGATGACGTCATGGAGCCAGGTAGAAATCCAGGCTTATGCGAACGGGGTGGAGACGGATTTGGAGGTTTGCGGTGACGTCACAGAGCTAGGTAGAAATCCAGGCTTATGCGAACGGGGAGGAGACGGATTTGAAGGTTTGCGGTGACGTCACAGAGCCAGGTAGAAATCCAGGCTTATGCGAACGGGGAGGAGACGGATTGGAAGGTGTGCGGTGACGTCACAGAGCCAGGTAGAAATCCAGGCTTATGCGAACGGCGACGAAATTTTTTAAATTGAAAGACTTGTCGTGAAGGTCAAAAAAAAATAAAAAAAAAATGTCAGATATTTTAGTCGGACTTATGCGAACTTTGATTAGATGATTTGTCGTGACGTAATGAAGCCAGGTAGAAATCAAGCTATCTATCCGGGTTAATGCGAACGCCAACAAGAACTGTGACGTCACAAAGGCAAGGAGATACCCGCACATCCATCTAAGTTTACGTAACGTTGCTTTTTTTCTGGTGAACGTAATGCGAATGGCGTAATTCAAATACAGGAGTGCGAATATGTAAACGTAAAGCGCGAATTGCACAGTACGAATAACATAGTGCGGATAGCGTAGAGCGAATGCCGTAGAGCGAACACCTTATTGCGAATAGAGTGGGCGAATAGCGCAGCGTGAACATCGTAGTACGAATAAGTGTCCGAATAGCTAGCGCGAACATCGTTGTACGAATAACGTGTCCGAATAGCGTAGCGCAAACACCGCAGTACGAATAACTTGTCCGAATAGCGTAATTGCGAGTATAGGAGTGCGAATACCGTTGTGCAAACAGCCACTACGAACACTACGGCCTATGGGAATCGCCATAGAGCGGAGATTTGTTTAACAAAAGTGACAAATGACCTGAAGCTCGAATACACTCACGTTCTCTTAAAAAAAAAAAAATAATAATAATAATAAATAAAAATTAGAAGATTGGTCGACGTTCTTGTAGTTTGAATCCGATGATCCGAACGCTCCCGGGATT